>NC_136295.1:3001854-3084354 GCF_964198595.1 Lampetra fluviatilis | reverse complement strand
CAGGACACTCACACCCCTCACTCACTCACACCTCACACATTCACACTCACTCACACACTCACACATTCACACTCACTCACTCACACTCCTCACTCACACACACCTCACACACTCACACACCCCACACTCACTCACACCACACTCAACCACACACCACACTCACACCTCACTCACTCAACTCCTCACTCACTCACACCACACTCATTCACACACCACACTCACACATACCACACTCACACACACCACACACCCCTCACTCACACATCCCTCACTCACTCACACCACACACTCACACCCCACACTCACTCATAGCTAACACCACACACACACCACACTCACACCACCCTCACACCCCTCACTCACATCCCACTCACACCCCACACTCACACCCCACACTCACACCCCAGACTCACACCCCAGACTCACACCCCACACTCACACCTCACTCACTCACACACTCACTCACACACTCACACCTCACACTCACACCCCACATACACTCACACCTCACTCACTCACTCACACCTCACACTCACACCCCACACTCACTCACACCACACTCACTCACACACTCACTCACTCACACCCCACACTCACACCTCACCCACACCTCACCCACACCTCACCCACACCTCACCCACACCTCACTCACTCACACCACACACTCACACCTCACTCACTCACTCACACACACACTCACTCACACACTCACACACACAGTTACACACACACTCACACCTCACTCACTCACACACTCACTCACACTCACTCACACACTCACTCACACACTCACACCTCACACTCACACCCCACACTCACTCACACCTCACTCACTCACACCCCACACTCACACCCCACACTCACTCACACCCCACACTCACTCACTCACACCCCACACTCACACCTCACCCACACCTCACTCACTCACTCACACCACACACTCACACCCCTACACTCACTCATAGCTAACACCACACTCACACACAAACCTCATTCACTCACACCACACACTCACACACCACCCTCACACCCCTCACTCACACCTCATCAACACCTCACTCACACCCCACACTCACACCCCATACTCACACCCCACACTCACTCACACCCCACGCTCACACCCCTCACTCACACCCCACACCTCACTCACACACTCACACCTCACTCACACACACACTCACACCTCACTCACACACTCACACCTCACTCACACACACTCACACCTCACTCACACACACTCACTCACACCTCACTCACACACACACTCACACCTCACTCACACACTCACTCACACTCACTCACTCACACACTCACACCTCACTCACACACACACTCACACCCCACACTCACTCACACACTCACTCACACACTCACACCTCACTCACACACACACTCACACCTCATTCACTCACACACTCACTCACACTCACTCACTCACACACTCACACCTCACTCACACACACACTCACACCCCACACTCACTCACACACTCACTCACACACTCACACCTCACTCACACACACACTCACACCTCATTCACTCACACACTCACTCACACTCACTCACACACTCACACCTCATTCACTCACTCACTCACACTCACCCACTCACACTCACCCACTCACACACTCACACCTCACTCACACCTCACTCACACACACACTCACACCTCACTCACACACACACTCACTCACACTCACTCACACCTCATTCACACACTGACCCACACCTCACTCACACACACTCACTCACACACACACTCACACGGCAGTCTCATTGTCGATCTATCGGGGGGGGGGGGGCGAGGGGGTGTAGGTTCCCCCTGGCTGACGACAGGGACGTGACCGGGCTTTGTCTCACCGTGGCCGGGAGCTTAGCGAGCGCTGTGGGGGGGGTAGGGGGGTGCCTTGCCCCTCCACTCGCTGCCCCCCCCCCCTTGACAATCACCACGAGCGATGTTTTCAACAACATTGTTGTGGCCTGCCTCTCCAACACACACGTGGTGTGTTGGAGGTGTTGTGGCCTGCCTCTCCAACACACACGCGGTGTGTTGGAGGTGTTGTGGCCTGCCTCTCCAACACACACGCGGTGTGTTGGAGGTGTTGTGGCCTGCCTCTCCAACACACACGTGGTGTGTTGGAGGTGTTGTGGCCTGCCTCTCCAACACACACGTGGTGTGTTGGAGGTGTTGTGGCCTGCCTCTCCAACACACACGTGGTGTGTTGGAGGTGTTGTGGCCTGCCTCTCCAACACACACGTGGTGTGTTGGAGGTGTTGTGGCCTGCCTCTCCAACACACACGTGGTGTGTTGGAGGTGTTATGGCCTGGCTCTCCAACACACACGTGGTGTGTTGGAGGTGTTATGGCCTGGCTCTCCAACACACACGTGGTGTGTTGGAGGTGTTGTGGCCTGCCTCTCCAACACACACGTGGTGTGTTGGAGGTGTTGTGGCCTGCCTCTCCAACACACACGTGGTGTGTTGGAGGTGTTATGGCCTGCCTCTCCAACACACACGCGGTGTGTTGGAGGTGTTATGGCCTGGCTCTCCAACACACACGCGGTGTGTTGGAGGTGTTATGGCCTGGCTCTCCAACACACACGCGGCGTGTTGGAGGTGTTATGGCCTGGCTCTCCAACACACACGTGGTGTGTTGGAGGTGTTATGGCCTGGCTCTCCAACACACAAGCGGTGTGTTGGAGGTGTTATGGCCTGGCTCTCCAACACACAAGCGGTGTGTTGGAGGTGTTATGGCCTGGCTCTCCAACACACACGCGGCGTGTTGGAGGTGTTATGGCCTGGCTCTACAACACACACGTGGCGTGTTGGAGGTGTTATGGCCTGGCTCTCCAACACACAAGCGGTGTGTTGGAGGTGTTATGGCCTGGCTCTCCAACACACAAGCGGTGTGTTGGAGGTGTTATGGCCTGGCTCTACAACACACACGCGGCGTGTTGGAGGTGTTATGGCCTGGCTCTACAACACACACGTGGCGTGTTGGAGGTGTTATGGCCTGGCTCTCCAACACACAAGCGGTGTGTTGGAGGTGTTATGGCCTGGCTCTCCAACACACAAGCGGTGTGTTGGAGGTGTTATGGCCTGGCTCTCCAACACACACGTGGCGTGTTGGAGGTGTTATGGCTTGGCTCTCCAACACACAAGCGGTGTGTTGGAGGTGTTATGGCCTGGCTCTCCAACACACAAGCGGTGTGTTGGAGGTGTTATGGCCTGGCTCTCCAACACACAAGCGGTGTGTTGGAGGTGTTATGGCCTGCCTCTCCAACACACAAGCGGTGTGTTGGAGGTGTTATGGCCTGGCTCTCCAGCACACACGTGGTGTGTTGGAGGTGTTATGGCCTGGCTCTCCAGCACACACGTGGTGTGTTGGAGGTGTTATGGCCTGGCTCTCCAGCACACACGTGGTGTGTTGGAGGTGTTATGGCCTGGCTCTCCAACACACACGTGGTGTGTTGGAGGTGTTATGGCCTGGCTCTCCAACACACAAGCGGTGTGTTGGAGGTGTTATGGCCTGGCTCTCCAGCACACACGTGGTGTGTTGGAGGTGTTATGGCCTGGCTCTCCAGCACACACGTGGTGTGTTGGAGGTGTTATGGCCTGGCTCTCCAGCACACACGTGGTGTGTTGGAGGTGTTATGGCCTGGCTCTCCAGCACACACGTGGTGTGTTGGAGGTGTTATGGCCTGGCTCCAACACACACGCGGTGTGTTGTCCTAGTGACGAATTGACCACGTTCTGTTTACGTGACGAACCCCTACTATTTGGCTGTGTCGGGTGGTGGCGGGTTTAACGACACATTTATATATTTACGCGATCTAACCCCCCCAAAAAACCTCTATTATGGATGATATTAGTCGCGAAATCCGACTAGGTGTTAAACAGCGTCAAAGAACACCAACAGGAACTTATTTGGAAATTGAACGAATTTTTTATGAAAATGCTTTCATTTACGTACCAAGTTTTTTCTTTGTATTTTCATTTAAATTCGAGCGGCCAACGTGAAGCTGCGAAGAGGTAGCGACGGAGCTGTCGTGGCTGCATTATGCGACTACGGATCGCGCCTACCCCCCCCCTCCCCGCTCCCTCCCCTACAGCGTCAAATGTTCGAGACCGTGAGCCTAACGACGATGCGATTCAGGGCAAGAGGTGGGCCGCGCCAAACACAGCGGGGGGGGGGGGGTGCTTCAAGAGAAAATGTTGACACCTCTGAGAATTTGCAACAACGCCGCGAGAAATGCGCAAACTTCCCTGGCCTCTGGAGAGCAAAGTGGGGAAGATTCCAGGCGTGCGTCGACAATGATGCAGAGCTCGCAAACGGGTTTTGATTCTTTACCCATACCCGGCCGCTCCAGGGTCGCAAACGGGTACCCGTACCCGGCCGTACCCGTACCCTACCCGTACCCGGCCTGGTACGGGTAGGGTACGGGTATCGGGTACCTGATTGCGACCTCTGGGATGAAGCCATGTTGCAGGCGCGGGTGGGTTGATTCTAGGAACTTGAATTGTGAGAAGAGACAAGACGTTGGGAAATGAGTGACAAACAGTTACTCACCAGTGACTCATGGTCTACCCGTACCCGTACCCGGCCGCACCAGGGTCGCAAACGGGTACCTGTACCCGTACCCGGTCGGGTACGGGTAGCCGGGTATCAGGTAGGGTACGGGTATCGGGTACCCGGTTGCGACCTCTGCAGTGATGGCGAACAAGTGGGAGACCCCTTGACTTGTTGAAGCTATTGAATTCAACACGTAGCAGGCTTTCGCGACCAATATTATTCATAATATAGGTTTTTGGGTCAGATCGCGTTATTTATAAATGTGTCGTAACCCTCCACCACCCGACACGGCCAAACAGTAAAAAATGTGTCACGTTTTTCAAAGGACAAAATAATTCACTTCTTTAGCCCACCGGTGCGCTGTAGAGATTGTAATTATCAGCGAAACGTCGTACTCAAAATTTAAAAGGCTGTTGATTCTCTCTTCAGCACACCGTGGGCTAAAGAAGTGAATTATTTTGTCCTTTAAAAAACGTGACACGTTTTTTACTATTTGGCCGTGTCGGGTGGTGGAGGGTTACGACACATTTATAAATAACGCGATTTGACCCAAAAACCTATATCATGAAGCTATTGACGTTACATGTGTTATCACGTTACGATGTATTATTATAATAACCCGTTCTTTTTTCCCCATTACTAAAACGAGAGTCCCATTCAAGTGTTAACATTGTTTTGAAGCGCCCCGTATACTAATTACAGTCTCGAGGCGCGACCCGGCGAGACGCATCGAATATCGGGAGCCCCCCCCCCCCCCCCGGGAGCCCCCCCCCCCCGGGAGCCCCCCCCCCCGCCCCCCCCACCACCTGAGCGATGGCCGCACATCCCTGAGCTGAGAGTTGTCCTTCACCACGCCACTTACAGTGGGGGAAGGTGGCGACCCCCTCTGCATCGTGCACGCTGCTGTTACAACTCTCGTGAGAGGGGCGTGAGAGGGAGAGTGAGGGTGTGAGAGAGCGTGAGAGAGAGTGTGAGAGAGTGAGAGAGAGCGCGTGAGAGAGTGTGAGTGAGCGTGAGAGAGAGTGTGAGAGAATGTGTGAGAATGGGGAGAGTGTGAGAGAGCGTGAGAGAGAGTGTGAGTGAGCGTGAGAGAGAGTGTGAGAGAGTGTGAGAGAGTGTGAGAGAGCGCGTGAGAGAGCCAGAGAGAGTGTGAGTGAGTGTGAGTGAGCGTGAGAGAGAGTGTGAGAGAATGTGTGAGAATGGGGAGAGTGTTGAGAGAGCGTGAGAGAGAGTGTGAGTGAGCGTGAGAGAGAGTGTGAGAGAGTGTGAGAGAGCGCGTGAGAGAGCCAGAGAGAGTGTGAGTGAGTGTGAGTGAGCGTGAGAGAGAGTGTGAGAGAATGTGTGAGAATGGGGAGAGTGTGAGAGAGCGTGAGAGAGAGTGTGAGTGAGCGTGAGAGAGAGTGTGAGAGAGTGTGAGAGAGCGCGTGAGAGAGCCAGAGAGAGTGTGAGTGAGTGTGAGTCGAGCGTGAGAGAGAGTGTGAGAGAGTGAGAGAGTGTGAGAGTGAGAGAGTGTGAGTGAGTGTGAGAGAGTGTGAAAGAGAGCGATAGAGTGTGAGAGCGTGAGAACGTGAGAGAGAGAGTGTGTGTGAGAGTGAGAGAGTGTGAGAGAGCGCGTGAGAGAGTGTGAGTGTGTGAGAGTGAGAGGGCGTGAGAGAGCGAGAGAGAGAGTGTGTGTGAGAGTGAGAGGGCGTGAGAGAGCGAGAGAGAGAGTGTGAGTGAGCGCGCGTTAGCGTGCGCCCCCATCTCTCTCTCCAAAGGAGCAAATATTCAGATCCCCAAGGCGCCTGTGTTCGATCGGTGTTAAGTTCCCTCCCTCGTCCCATATTTTATGAGTCTCCTCCTCCTCCGCTATGACCGCCGCTGGGGGTGGTGGTGGTGGGGGGTGGTGGTGGTGGGGGTGGTGGTGGTGATGGTGGTGGTGGGGTGGTGGTGATGGTGGTGGGGGGGGTGGTGTTGGTGGTGGGGGTGGTTGTGATGGTGGTGGGGGGGTGGTGGGGGGGGGGGTGGTGGGGTGGTGGTGGTGGGGGGTGGTGGTGGTGGGGGTGGTGGTGGTGATGGTGGTGGTGGGGGTGGTGGTGATGGTGGTGGGGGGGGTGGTGTTGGTGGTGGGGGTGGTTGTGATGGTGGTGGGGGGGTGGTGGGGGGGGGGTGGTGGGGGTGGTGGTGGTGGGGGGGGGTGGTGGGGGGGGTGGTGATGGTGGGGGTGGTGGGGGTGGTGGTGATGGTGGGGGTGGTGGTGATGGTGGTGGGGGGGGTGGTGTTGGTGGGGTGGTGGGGGTGGTGGTGGTGGGGTTGGTGGTGGGGGTGGTGGTGGTGGGGGGGGTGGTGGTGGGGGTGGTGGTGGTGGGGGGGGGCGGTGGTGGGGGGGGTGGTGGGGGTGGTGGTGGAGGTGGTGGGGGTGGTGATGGTGGTGGGGGTGGTGGTGGTGGGGGTGGTGGGGGGGGGGGGTGGTGGTGGAGGTGGTGGGGGTGGTGATGGTGGTGGGGGGGTGGTGTGGTGGGGGTGGTGGGGGGGGGGGTGGTGGGGGTGGTGGTGGTGGGGGGGGGCGGTGGTGGGGGTGGGGGTGGTGGTGATGGTGGTGGGTGGTGGTGGTGGTGGTGGTGGTGGGGGGGGCGGTGGTGGGGGGGGGGGTGGTGGGGGTGGTGATGGTGGTGGGGGTGGTGATGGTGGTGGAGGTGGTGGGGGTGGTGGTAGGGGTGGTGGGGGTGGTGATGGTGGTGGGGGTGGTGGTGGTGGGGGTGGTGATGGTGGGGGTGGTGATGTGGGGGTGGTGGTGGTGGGGGTGGTGGGGGTTGTGGTGGAGGTGGTGGGGGGGGTGGTGATGGTGGGGTTAGTGGTGGGGGGGTGGTGGGAGTGGTGGGGGGTGGTGGTCTTGGCAGTGAGAGGGCCAAGAGGAGCAGCGAACGCTCACAACAACGACTAGCCGAGCAGCGGGGGGATAAAGCGCAGCGAGGTGGCGCAGTGGGCGGCACGTGGCGGTGCATCCGTGTCAGTCAACATCTCACGTCAGTCGACCCATGACAGCTGGGTCTGAACCGTGACCTCATGCACCTAGCCTGGCACAGAGGTCAACGGAGGACACCTGGGCCTGTTCTGTGACCTCCTGCCAGCAGCAAAGGGCCTTCCGGGTCGATCCAAACTTCACGTGGACCTCAAAGTGCACATAGCCTGGCACAGACACAGTGTTCACTCTACGGACATCACGGCGACTTCGTGGCGATGGGCGGTTGTTGGTGGTGGTTGTTGTTGGTGGTGGTGGGGAGCGGTGGCGCAGCGATTAGCGCGCTGCGCTACGAACCCGGCGCCCCGAGTTCGAATCCCGCTCACGATTATTTGAAGTGCTCCTGGGGCCTCTCCTCGGTCGACTCAGCTCAAATGAGTACTTGGTGCGTGTGTAAACGTCGCCACTGGGGAAACAAAGGCGGTCGGGCGTGGTTGCTGGCCACCCACCCCCTCGTGTGCCGTGCCGGCCTTCATATCATAGGTGCTGCTCGCTAACAGCACTTGCCCCTACAGTCTGACAAAGCTATACGGGGGGTCTTTGTCTCTACACGGGCAGAACAGAGTGACGAAACTGTACAGACCCCCGTGTGTGTGTGTCTTTCTCTCTGTGCAACACAAAACCAACACAGCAGGAAATACTACACCCATCATCATCATTATGCCATGTTTACGTACAGTATCCATATACTGTATTGTAACCGTACAGTCGTAGGCGTATCCTTCATTTAACAGGAGATGGAAATGCAGGGAACGATGCGGGAGGCACATGACGATACTTATTTCTGGTTGCCAACTGTCCGGGATCGATCCGGGTTCGATGTGGACGGGGGCAGTTTGGCCCATGGGCAGATCTGCCCGGGTTCGGGTCGATATTGTATTGTATTTTATTGGAGTGAAATTGCACAGTGCTGAGAGAGCCTAGGCTGACTTGTATGTATGTTGAACTTCTTTCGCACCGCACGTAGCTAACCGTGCTAATCGGAGGTGCGGGGGAAGTACAGCAGGACTAAGAAATGTGTCTACAGTTTGGTCTCCTGCGGAAAAGGTGGCAACCCCTAAATATATCGCCTCTTTTCGCAAGGGCGCCGTGAAATATGATGACCTAAATTATGATCACGAACATATGGGTGTGTAATGCCCAAATAAGGTTACCATGGGTAGTGTGCGTCACCAATATAAGGAGTTACGGATCAGGAATCGAGAGATAAAATTGCGATTTCATGCTCGACTCCAGGGCTCGATTCTGCGGTTTCTCCCCTCCACATTTACAAAATCGACGTGCGAGAGTATTTGGCTGCCATATTCTTTGGCAAAGTCACGTCGATAGGTTGAAAGAAAATTAATATTAAAAAAAACTACGACGTTTCGATCACAACACAAGCAATCGTCATCAGGAGGGAGGACGAGTGCTTGTTGTGATCGAAACGTCGTAGTTTTTTTGTTGTTGTTATTTTATTTCAACCTATCTACGTGACTTTACCGAAAGACCCAAAGAATATGAATTCCTGCAGTCACGAAAGCTTTAGGTCAATATTTATTTGGCTGCCGTTGTGAATTTCCACCCGACGATGATATCAGCCACTTGGTTGAGCGATCATCTGCGATGGTCAGACGGCTTCCAAGATAACAGAGCTACGAAGCCGGCAGTGGGGGCCTTGCCCCGGGTAAAAATACTGAAACACGGAGGGCGACAACTCGGAGCGCATGCCACGCGCAGACAAACACACAATCAGAATATTTATCCCCACTCGAGAAATCGGATGAGCGATAAAGCAAAACATTTTTCCATAGATGTCCAGTAGGGGTCACGGGGACAGAACACGGCCGCGTGCGGTTTGCAACACGCTCCCTCCCAGCCCCCACCAGCCCCCACCAGCCCCCACTAGCCCCCACCAGCCCCCACCAGCCCCCACCAGCCCCCACCAGCCCCCACCAGCCCCCACCAGCCCGCGCGTCCGTCCTAATTGCACCGAAGCCGCGGCGCAGTCGTCCACGTAGGGGAGGTCTAAGTGGGCTGGGTGGCTCTTGTGGCTACTTCTGTGGCAAGGGAAAGGCGCAGATCCAGCGCCCCCTGAGATCATACATGGGGTGGGTTTCCAGCCATCGAGTAGCTCCACCCAATATTACATTCACATGGCGGTTTGAATTTTTTTTGTCCTAGCCGTCGTTCCAGGTTCACGTACGCAGTGATTTCAGAGGCGGTCACCGTTGACTGTACAACAATCCATTATTTAAATAACTGGTTTCAGTGGGCGTAGCGTGCGGTTGGCACGGGCCCCGGTACAAGGATTAAAATGCCTCCCCTCCCACCCATCCACCCACCCCGCCACTGCTCAGTTCCACCCCCACGGGGCTTTGCGTAGCCCGGAACCTTGGCTCCTCCGGCTTGTGGCGAGATGTTAACGCCCTCGCCTGGTATACATGAGGTCGTGTGTTCGACCCCGACCCTGACGCCTGCTGCTGTATATTTTGAGTTGGCGTCTCTCTCTCTCTTTCTCTCCCCGTGGTCGCGTGGATTTCTTTTCTCCGGGTTTTCCGGTTTCCCACTCCACATTTAAAATCAACATCACGTGCTCAGAGTATTTGGCTGCTATACAGTGCCACGTGGTGATAAGAAGCCACTTCCGTTGCGCTATCATTTGTGATGTCCAGGACCCTTCTGAAGAAAGAGCTACATAGCTCAGTGGGCCTTAACTGGTCAAATAAAAAATAAAATATCTACTTTGTGGGCCGTTGCACCGCCTGCACACTCGATAGCCCACACACGTGGTCGCTTTTATGCATCGACGAGGCACGGGCAGCGATATTTAGCCGTTCGCTCACCGGGTCCAGAATAAAACCACCTCGGATCGAGACCCACACGCATCGTCGCATATCACGGCTTTGGGGCCGTGTCCATTGATGACGTCTCGCGATTTTGGCCGATTTTGACCCCCCCCCACTCCTCATCACACGGCGTCACAAAAAGTCAGACACCCCCCCCCCTCAAATATGACGTCACAAAGCTCTGCCCCCCCCCCCCAAAATCATATTTCCATTTTGAAAATAAAACATGCTTCAAATCGCTTTAAACTATTGTCATTGTAGTGCGTATTTAGTGTGGCGCTGCACTCTGATGTTGTAGGAGTGTTGTTATAAAAAAAAAAATTTGTTGTAACAATTCTATATTTATTTAAAATTGCGCATTTTGATGTGACGTCACATTTTTCAAACCCCCCCCCCCCCTCGTCTCACATCGTCACAAAAGTCTGACCCCCCCCCCCTAGGTGCGTGACGTCATTTATGGACGGCCCCTTTGATGTTGCTCCTTCTCCTCCGCCTCGACACGTGTCGCTGTCACCGTCACCAAGCGAGTCGTGCTAACATCGACACCGCCAGGCGGATGCGCGCCGTCTCGTTCGCGAGTGGTCAAGTTCAAGTTCATGTATTAGGTGTAGCCCTGTGAGCCATTCGACTCTTGAATCGGGTGCAACCGCAACAAACAAAAAACAAAAATACGAACAAAAAACATCTTAAAGTGACTATGTGTGACTGAGTGCAAACAGAAAATCCAAGAAAAGACAGCAAAATATTGCAGAAAAAAACACCGTACACCAACGCTGTGTGCACAAATCCCAGTGGGATGCAAGTCAAACAACAACAACCACAAGACAACTTAGATTAAGGCCATCAGTCTAACTCTGTACTACAACAAACAAACATGGCTAAACCAATACACTTTTCAAAATCACCGAAATAAAGCCATGAAACCAATGAAACAGTGGAAAGTCGCGAAGACAACGAGCCAGGGCCGCGCGATGGTGGCCTGTAAACCCGAACTATGGGCCACGACGTCGGCCCACAGAGACGCACGCGGACGCATCGAAATATTCGTAGAGGAGATGCATCAAAAGAACAAACCGCAATGCGACTGTGGCCATGCGATCATAACGACGGACCGTACATTGAAACAACTGCAGTCTGCCACTATGAGACATCTCCTTTGCTAGTGGCAAAATGTAGTGATAGGTTTTTACCCTTTCAACTGGTACAAAAACTGACACCTTTATACAAGGCATCATGTTTGCAATAACCACAACACAAGCAGTCAAAATGCAAACAAAAATAAACAACTCTGTTTCTTTTTGGACAGTGCATATCATTATCATTATCAGAGTTGTTTCTTTTTGTTTGCATTTTGACTGCTTGTGTTGTGGTAATTGCAAACATGATGCCTTGTATAAAGTTGTCAGTTTTTGTACCAGTTGAAAGGGTAACAACCTATTACTATAACCAGTTTGTCAGTTTTTGTACCAGTTGAAAGGGTAACAACCTATTACTATAACCAGTCTGCCCTCAAGGAAGGCAGTGGAGCTGTGCACTTTTAAATCATTTAGATTGAAAACTCACTTTTCTTTTTCGAACAGCTTTTTAGTGTTTAGTTTGTTGTCTTTAGTTTATTAACCTCCACCCGCACCTCCGATTTAGCGCGGTTGG
The DNA here is from genome assembly GCF_964198595.1 of Lampetra fluviatilis. Lineage (NCBI taxonomy): Eukaryota > Metazoa > Chordata > Hyperoartia > Petromyzontiformes > Petromyzontidae > Lampetra > Lampetra fluviatilis. The sequence continues at coordinate 3,072,303 of NC_136295.1, read as the reverse complement.
CTACGTACGGTGCAAAAGCAATTCACCGATGTAGTACAAAACAAAGATCCCCCGTGTAGCCTTAACTGACTGTCGGGGCAAGTGCTGTTAACGAGCACCTCTGAAGGCCGGCAGGGCACACGAGGGGGTGGGGTGGAGAGCACCACGCCAGACCGCCTTTGTCTCCCTCGTGGCGATGTTTACTACACACCGCACCAGCTACTCATTTGAGGCTGAGTCGACCCACGGAAGGCCCAGGACCGGTTCTGATAATCGTCACCATCGGTGTTGGCCGTGAGCGGGAATCGAACCCGGGTGCCTGGTTCGCAGCCCGAGCGTTAGCCGCTACACTGCCGCTCCCCGCAAAGATGCCCCATATAGCCTTAACAGACTGTCGGGGCAAGTGCTGTTAGCGAGTAGCACCTATGAAGACCGGCATGGCACACGAGGGGGTGGGTGGCCAGCACCACGCCCGACCGCCAGCAGCAGACCTCCTGAGCAGATCGCCACAGGCAGGAATATAATCCGTTCTGCAAAGGAATCCGAAACTAGCATCGTGGATAAAAAAACACGTCAAGGGTAAAGGGAACTCCACGCCGCCTCCACAAATGAATAACAAGTTAAACCGGCCCGGAGTTTGCTCGCTCTGAAACAGGTGCTGCTCGATTCAATTTCTCTGTTAAACAAATGAGGCTGCTGGACCGAAAACACGTTCTGTGTATTTATACGTGGAGACACAGAACGGAGTTCGGTATATAACGCAATTTCATGTTACCCCGTAATGCTTCAAATCTAAATTGAAAACACATTTCTTTAGAGCTAAATTTCGATTTAAAGCTTTCGTGACTGCAGGGATTCATATTCTTGGTTCGTTCGGTAAAGTCACGTAGAAGAGCTGTTTTAAATGCCATACACAGCCTCACTGTGCGTCGATGTACGTGTGCATGCACGCAACGCTGAACTTCTTTCGCACCGTACGTAGCCAACCGCGCTAATCGGATGTGCTCGGGGAAAACGACGACAAACCAAACACCAAAACAAAGACAGCTCTAAAGAAGTGAGTTTGTCGATCTCGATGGTTTAAAAGTGAACAGCTCCCCGATGGCTTCCTAACGTCGGAAACAAGGGCCCACATTTCCCCCCGGGAACATTAGAAATGTTTCCTGCACGGTACCCATTGCACAGCCTTCCCCCACTCCGCCACCACCGCCGCCACCTCTCAAACGTCTGCCTCGCGACACGCGCCGCGGCTCAGAAGGTTGGGGCGCCACAGGCGGGCAAGGGCACAGGGCAGCTTGGAGACGATCTCGGCAGAGCCGCGCCACTCTGTGCGCTTTGAGGCAGCCGAGTCGTTCCATGGACCGCAGCTATAGGCAGCAGGCGACGCACTTGGCAACGCAGCCCGTAGCGATCTCGGCCTTCATCACACTCGTTCCGCAGACGGATCTACTCCAGCTGAGCGAGTGTGCGGGTCGGGTCGGCGCGCTGCGCTCCGAGCCCGCCTACCCGAGTTCGGAATTCTCGCTCGAACGACCAAAAAACTGCGGAGAATATCTGAACCGGCCTCGAACGAGTGCCTGGTGCGGTGTGTAGTAAACATCACCACTCGGGGAGATCAAAGACGACCGGGCGTTGTGCCGGCCACACACCCCCTCGTGTGCCGCACCGGCCTGCACCCGCGCTCCCTAACAGCACTTGTTAAGTCTACACGGTGAGGGGGGTGATCTTAGTCTCGTCTCTGAATGTGCGTGACATCGCCGTGTAGTGAGGACGTGCAGACTCACATACCGGTGCGCAGACACAGCCCCATACGCAGACTGATACAGACAGCAGCACACGTGGCGACGCGGCTTGACCCGCCCCTACCGGACGGCAGCAAAACGAGGAGCTTTGCAGCTCATCAGATTCCTCCATTATATACTAATACTTCAATTCGGACGCACGGGTGGGTGTGGTAGCGATGGGATGGGAGAGGGGTGATGGGATGGGAGAGGGGTGATGGGATGGGAGAGGGGTGATGGGATGGGTTAATTGACCTCACCTTGGAATCCCCACGTGTCCGTGCGGAGTGGCCGGGACATGCTGTCGTCAGCCGGCTGCTCCAGACAGCATGCGCACCCCGAGGTACAGGCGGTCCTTGTCTCCACGCAGCACAACATAGGCTATGGGGACCAGCTCGGATTACCACCAGCTCGCCCTGGTGTGTGTGTGTGCTCCTCCTGTATCCCTTGTACCAGCACTGTGTGCGGTGTGTATCTACAATACTATATCTCTGGACACACAGACGCACACGCGCGCAGACACGGAAGACTACAGTGTGTGTGTGGTGTGCGTGTCAGCACTGCGTGTGCGTATCTAGAATAGTGTATCCCTGAACCCACAGAGTACACGCACAAGCTCACAAGGCGCGCACACACAGGGGCAGGCGACCGAAGCGATTAGACATTCGCTCATCATCGAGAGACGCGCGTACCTGAGTTGTCTGGCCGCGTGATTCACCGCTTGCGGTAACACTCCACGCTGGATGGGAGGGGAGAGTTTGTCAATGCAGGAAGAGACCATCCCAACCGCGGACAAAGGCAAAGATCCCCCGTATAGCCTGTGACAGACTGTTGGGGCAAGTGCTGTTCGCGAGTAGCACCTGTGAATGCGGGCACGGCGCGACACGCAAGGGGGCGTGACTTTAACACGTGGTACTCATTTGAGGCTGAGTCGACCTAGGGGAGGCCTAGGACTGGCTCGGATGATTGTCACCGGTGTTGGCCGTGAGCGCGAATCGAACTCCGGTCGACGGGTTTGTATCGCAGCGCTCTAACCACTGCGCCACCGCTCCCCTCTGTATACTGCATCTACAAAGACAAAGATCCCCCGTATAGCCTTAACATAATGTAGCTGCAAATGCTGTTAGCGATCACCTATAAAGGCCGGCACGGCACACGAGGGGGTGGATGGCCAACAGCACGCCCGACCGCCTTTGTCTCCCCAGTGGCGATGTTTACACACAGCACCGGGTACTCATTCGAGGCTGAATCGACCTAGAGGAGGCCCAGGACCGGTCCAGATAATCGTCACCGGTGTTGGCCGTGAGCGGTAATCGAAGCCGGATCGCCAGGTTCGTAGCGCAGCGCGCTAACCGCTGCGCCACCGCTCCCCTCCTGTATCCTGCATATCGAGACACAGACACACACACAAAGACACCCACACCCCCCCTCACTCATCACGCAGCGCGCCCGCCTGAGTCACATTCCCTGGTGAGTGGGCGCGCGCGCTCACCAATCTCGCACGCCTACTCATCGCCGTACTCACCTGCACGCCCGACAGCCGGGTTTGCGATCCACTGCTGGATGAGTGTGCCTTCCCCCCCCCACCGCACCGCGCCGTGTGCGAAGCGTGGAGCTGACCTGCGTGAACATGGCTCGCCGTACAAGCTCCAGTTGCGGGATAGTTGTTCTACCGTAAGCATAGAGAGTACGGTACAACAAGGCGTTTTGTTCCACCGCTCTCTGCTGCTTACGACGTCGCCCGAGGCGGACCGATATAACAACCTCGTTATGCACCGTGGTGGTGGTCACCCATAAATGTACTCGTCCTATCAAATCTCGACTCGTTTCCCTGAGATCTGTGGCGAGATTTGGGCGCATTCCGAGTGATTTGGTCATGACCTGCTGTATGTGTACAATACGTGCACTGCTGGAAGAGAGAAAGTGAGAGAGTGCGTGAGATTGTCTATGGGTGTGTGGTTGAGTGTGAGTGTGTGGTTGTGTGTGTGGATGTGTGTGACTGTGTGGATGTGTGCGAGTGTGTGGATGTGTGTGAGTGTGTGGATGTGTGTGTGTGTGTGGATGTGTGTGAGTGTGTGGATGTGTGTGAGTGTGTGGATGTGTGTGTGTGTGTGGATGTGTGTGAGTGAGTGTGTGGATGTGTGTGAGTGTGTGGATGTCTGTGTGTGGATGTGTGTGAGTGTGTGGATGCCGGTTGGAAACATTTAGGCTGGCCTGCCTACGATCCATCCTGGGTTTAACCAGGCTGGATTGTGCAAGGAGCTCACACATCCTTGAAAGATCTGGGCAAAGCCCCATCGGTGAGCTCCTCCGGCAGGCAAGGCTGTGGTGGCTGGGTCATGTAGCCCGCATGCCCAGTCACCGCATGCCTAAACAGCTTTTGTTCGGCCGGATCGAGGGAGCTAAACGGGCACGGCACGGGCTAGAGAAGAGATGGAGTGATGCGGTACAGGAGGACGTGGAGCTGAGTGGACTTGCCGATGACTGGTACCAGCGGTGTCAAGATCGGCCTCTGTGGAGGAGGCTCGTGAAGGACGCTACTGGGCAGTTGGAGGCAGTCGCCCTCCAACAACAACGGAGGGCGGAGGAGCGACGCTCACAACAACGAGCGGAGCGCCGGGTTGCTAAAGCACAGCAAGTTGGCACAGTAGGGGGCACAGGTGGTGCATCAGCCAGTCATCTCGGTCATCTCGGTCAGTCGACCCGTGGCACCTGGGTCTGCCCCGTGACCTCCTGCCAGCGGGCGTTCGACACTTCACGTGGCCTCAGGGTGCACATGGCCTGGCACAAGCGTCGTGATGACGTCACCGCCACGTAGTGGCGAATGGCGGTTGTTGTTGTTGCTGGATGTGTATGAGTGTATGGACCGCGCCCTACAAAGCCTGGCCAGAGAAACAATCAGTGGCGAGTGATATCCGAGCCACCGGCAAACCGGGACCTTATTTAGGTTAACTCAGCCTTAAATGAGTACCTCAATCGGTGTTAGATGCCATGCCATCACATAGGGAGACAATGCGTAGGCGTGGTGTGGCTAGTCTCACGACCCGCTCTAAAAACCCGGACGGCCTTAATAGGTGCTCGCCAACAGCACTACAGTGTGCGTGTATCTTTCCTTTTTTTGTCGTACTTACGTTTAAAATGTAAACAGTGTATTTGCTTGGTGGCCACATCCACCAAATTGCATGCACTCTGCGACACATGATGCCGTTGGTTAATTCATGCGGCGCACAAGTATACACTCTAAAGATTATTCAATGCGCAGATGCCCATGATTTAAGTATGCCCCGGCGCATTATGCCGGCGTATTGATTTGATTCGCGAAAAAGTAACCTTAGAAGGCGTCCTGAAGCTCGCGCTTAGTTAACAGCTTCGATCAGAACATGTTTCTTCATGTGTGTGTGAGCGGTGGTGCAGCGGTTAGCGCGCTGCGCTACGAACCACGGCGACCCGAGTTCGATTCCCGCACACGGCCAACACCGGTGACGAATATCTGAACCGGTCCTGGGCCTCCCCTAGGTAGGCTCAGCCTCAAATGAGTACCTGGTGCGGTGTGCGAACATCGACACTAGGGAGATAAAGGCGGCCGGGCGTGGTGCTGGCCACCCAACCCCCTCGTGTGCCGTGCCGGCCTTCATAGGTGCTCGCTAACAGCACTTGCCCCAACAGTCTGTTTGAAGCTATACGGGGATCTTTGTCTTGGGTGTTTGAAACGGTTCGTTTCGCTCCAATGTTCCTCTATGATGGTAGTTATCATTACATTGACTGCTGCGCAGTATAATCACTTGCTCCGGGAGAGAGAGGACGACTCAGAGGCCCGTCAAAGGGACCATCAGGATCACAGTGTGTGTTCATAGTGGAGGAATCCGATGAGCCATGAAGCTCTTTTTGACACACGTCCAGTAGGAACCACAGACAAGCGGCAATGCAGCAGCAGCCAAGAAGAGCTGAGCCGGCGCTACCAACAATTGTCTCAGCTGTTGTCTATTTTTTTGTTTTTTTTAGTTTGTTGACATTCCACGGCACCCCCGATTAGCACGGTTGGCTACGTACGGCGCTAAATAAGTTCAACACACATACGTACACGGACACATTCACGTGTTGCCAGCCAATTAATGAGTGCTCACAAGTGGGTGGAAACCGGAGCACCCCGCAAACCAATAAAAAACCACCCCACGTGTGCGAGAGGGAGAAACACTCTATCCCGTACAGATGGAACAGGTGGGTTGTCCACATGCCGGCGTAGCGCCTTGTGCTGGCGAGAGCCTGGGTTTGGTAGCACGAATTGGTCTACCGACTTGCCGGCGAGCTGAAGCAACGAGAGTTCAACACTTGGCACGGGGGGGGGGGGGGGGGCAATGTCACGCGTGTGGGGCCCCATCTTCCGCGCGTGCGTGATGTTCAACTTATTTCGTCATATTCTTAGGTTTTTTCCGTAAAGTCACGTAGGTAAAAAATTAAAATTAATAAAAGTAAAATAAAATAAATATATATACGGAGTGGTATCTCTTGTAATCTCGCATTTACTTGATACAGCTGTAGGGCTGTGACGGTTCCACCTGAAGACGGAAGCTTGTGTTGCCTCCGAAACGTCGTGATTTTTATTTTATTTTTATTTTATTTTACTTTTATTAATTTTAATTTTTTACCTACGTGACTTTACCGAAAAAACCTAAGAATATGAATCTTTGCAGTCACGAAAGCTTCAAATCTAGAATTGTTTCGTCACCGTGCGCAGACAGCCGCAATGCATCGGAGGTGCGGCCCACGTCGGGTCGCGAAGAGGTCTGTGACGACACACAGCAGTGCAATTACGCTCCCGGATTAATTACGCAAAGCCTATAAATAAACGATGCACACACATTTGCGTTGCGAAATGTCACGGTTAAGACGACCCCCTCCTCCCGCTCTCGACTCACTCAGCCCTTGCCGCTCCCTGGCTCCGCAACAACAAACGACAAACCCCAGTACGTCATTATCCTGCGCCGGGCACCACGCCTTAGCGGTCGAGTTACGTCAACCTGGTTGCATGCAACTGAATTGCCAGCGACCGGTTGCGCAACTGGTTTTGTTCCGCGCGCGCCGGGGTCGATTTGTAGCGGCTGCTACAAATCTCGCCTCACCCCACCCCCCCAAACTGCTCGCTCGAGTTGCGGACATGAAGTAGTCGCAGTCGAGGCGTTGAAAGTTGCGCGATGTCGAGAGCGATTTGTGGCTGCGTCGACCGTGGCTACTCCAGTGGCGTTGTGGATTGTGGGCTGGAGCCAGTGCCGGATGAGGCTAAGTGCGGGGCCTGTATCATCTGTTATAAAGGGGCCCTAAATGTAAAAATTAAAACACACATTTTATTACTTGCATAGTAAGGTAATTGTATTTTGTCATTTGCTATACAGCCAGATAATACGACAAATGGCTAACCTTGAACACCCAGTCGTTCGTAAAAGTTGAAGGCGGTATAGTACTATAGCAATAGAGCAAGTGCAGAATCACTGAACCGGAATTGATAGCTTGAAAGCGTTTAGCGCAGGGCCCTTGAAAGTGCGGGGCCGTAGCTACTACACATGTAGTAGCTACTACTACACATGTAGTAGCTACTACAAATGCAACTACTACACATGTAGTAGCTACTACTACACATGTAGTAGCTACTACAAATGCAGCTACTACACATGTAGTAGCTACTACAAATGCAGCTACTACACATGTAGTAGCTACTACTACACATGTAGTAGCTACTACACACGTAGCTACTACACACGTAGCTACTACATTTGTCGCTACTTTTAGCAACTTAGGATCATCCGGCACTGGCTGGAGGGGCGTGCATGGGACTGGCCATCTGTTGAAAAAGAGCTTCATAGCTCATCGGATTCCTCCAGTCTTCATAAATATTTGGATGCTCGTGAATAATATCATAATAATAATTGACATTCATAAAGCGCCCATTGAAGAGGACAAAGGCGGTAAAGAACTCGGGGTGAGAGGGAGGGAGAGAGGAGAAGAGGGAGCTCAAGCAAGGACTTGGTGATCGACAGGGACCATATCGCGTCGCTCCTTGTTACGTTCGTGGTCGAGAGTTTGCGTAACATTCGCTGTGCGCAAACATCGCCACTGGGGAGACAAAGTTGACCGGGCGTGGTGCTGGCCACCCCTTTGCCGCCCTTCAAAGGGTGCTACTCGCGAACAGCACTTGCCACAACGGTCTGTTGAGGCTACACGGGGGATCTTTGTCTGTTGTGTCCGCACCTGCCCGCCAGAACACTGCCACCCATTGTCCCCGTGGTCGCACAATCTCCTCTGTGTTTGTAACCGCGCGCAGGAACACCCCCCCCCCCCTCCTGGCGTGCGGTAACCAAGTTAACATAAAGATACAGACAAAAATCCCCCCCCCCCCGTATAGCCTCGACTGACTGTTGGGGCAAGTGCTGTTCGCGAGAAGCACCAATGAAGCGGGCCCGCACGGCACACGAGGCCAGTGCCGGCTTATCCCAGTAGCGCAAGTAGCTACACATCACGTGCTACGGCCCCGCACTTTCAAGGTGCCCCGCGCTAAATGCTTTCAAGCTATCAATTCCGGTTCAGTGATTCTGCACTTGCTCTATTACTATAGTACTATACCGCATTCAACTTTAATGAACGACTGGGTGTTCGAGGTTCGCGATTTGTCGTATTATCTGACTGTATAGCAAATGGCAAAAATACTTTACTATGCAAGTAAACCATTTGTGTTTGAATATTTATGCGGTTTTGTTAATTTAGGGCCCCTTTATAACATGTGCTACAGGCCCCGCACCAGCTTAATCCGGCACTGCACGAGGGGGTGAGTGCGCCGACACCACGCCCGGCCGCCTTTGTCTTGCGAGCGGCGGTGTTGTCACATCTCGCCAGGTGCTCATCTGTGGCTGAGTCGACCTCGGACCGGTTCGGATATTCGCCACGTCAATTGGTCGTGAGCAGCAATCGGAGTCGGGTGGCCGGGTTCGGTGTGTAGTCCGCTAACCACTGCGCCACCGCTCTTCGCAATGTATCTGTAATGTAGTAACTCGGCGGGAGACGACTTCACAGGTAACACACTCTTTATTTTACCAAACTCGTTCACAGGTGACTAACACCCACTTAGTATCTCGGGTGACAAACACCCACTTAGTATCTCGGGTGACAAACACCCACTTAGCATCTCGGGTGACAAACACCCACTTAGCTACCCTGGCGACTAACGCCCACTGAGCTACTCGGGTGACCAACACCCACTTAGCTACCCTGGCGACTAACGCCCACTGAGCTACTCGGGTGACCAACACCCACTTAGCTACCCTGGCGACTAACGCCCACTGAGCTACTCGGGTGACCAACACCCACTTAGCTACTCAGCGACTAACGCCCACTGAGCTACTCGGGTGACCAACACCCACTTAGCTACTCGGCGACTAACGCCCCTGAGCTACTCGGGTGACCAACACCCACTTAGCTACCCTGGCGACTAACGCCCACTGAGCTACTCGGGACACTCCCTGCCGGGGTGTCCGTCTTGACTGTGGGTCCCCAGCCCGACCCACGGGGGCGTCGGACCCTGGGTCCCACAGTCTCGCCTCCGAGCCACACAGGGCCCCGGTCCCTACAAGGACGGCGGGACTAGGGGTCTCGGGGCACTAGGTCTTCAGCTCCGTCTTCTGGTCTTCAACTGGGTAACTCTCCTCGAGTGCTCTCGCGCGTCCCCCTTTATACCCCACCTGCGGACGTCGCTGCGAGCACCCATCCTATTCGACCAATCACTGGGCGCTGGCTACGATCCTGTTTTCCCACATCTCAGCGTGCCTCACCACCCACGCCGCGCCGCCCCGTCATCCGTCACTCCCGGCGCGCGCGTCCACACCACGCCCACAACGCGTGCCCAACCCCGCACCCCGCGCCGCCCCGTGATCCATCACTGTCACAGTCGGCGCACGTCAACACCACCACTACATATCAATAACAACAACAACCTCCATTCGCCACACAGTGGCGGTGACGTCACCACGACGCTTGTGCCAGGCTACGTGCACGTTAAGGCCACGTGAAGCGTCGAACGCCCACTGCCAGGATGTATATATGCATACACACAAAAATAATGGCGTTTCATGTATAGATACCCCCACTCAAAGAGCAGGGAGAAATGACCGCAGTTAAACGAAGGGTGTACGGTCATACCTCGCTTTACGTCGGGGATGCGTTCCGGAAAGGTGCGACTACGAATATCGAGACGACGTAAATCGAAGCGATGTACAGGGCAGTGGTGCAGTGGGTGGTGGTGGAGGCTGAGGAGCGACGGATAACGAGGCAGGGCGGACGATGATGCTGTCAGCGACGTAAGTGTGGGGTTGAGGCGACGCGAATCAGGTAGCGGTGTTAATAAAGTCACGACGTTAAAAGGGGAGACGTAAATATGTATATATACACACACACACCGATGTATACACACGAATACAGAACGACGATCCATTTATAGATACCCCACGCAAACAACAGCGAAAATTTACTTTAGAGAAGACAAGGGTGTATTAAAAACATGTTCGGCAACCAATCTCAATACTCGGGTTTACATCTCTCGACTTTCTCTCTCTCTCTCTAACATACAGAATCGTCGTTTATTGCAACAATACTCAGCCGTTGAGAAGTAAGCATTACAAATCAGTGCGGTATCTATAAACGGATCGCCCTGTCTATTCACAAATTCTAAACTAAACTTTTCTTTTTGATTTAAAGCTTTCGTGACTGCAGGGATTCATATTCTTAGTTCTTTCGGTAAAGTCACGTAGAAGGGAAATAATAAAATAATAAAAATATTAAACAATAAAAAATATTTCCCTTCTACGTGACTTTACCGAAAGAACCAAGAATATAAACTTTTCTTAATATATTTCACCAGGTAAGGCCCACTGAGCTGCATAGCTCTTTTTTTTTCAAAAGCGACCTGGATATCACAAATGAAAGCTCAACGAAGTGGCTTATCACGTGGACATCTATAGCAGCCAAATCCTATAAACGCACGTTTCTAAATGAGGAGCCGGAGAAAAATCAACGCAACCACGGGCAGAACATGCAGACTCCAAATATACAGGGTCGGGATCGAACCCACTACCTCCTGCATACCAGGCGAGGTAGTTAACATCTCGCCACCGTGGCGCCCACATACCTCTATCAACAACGTCGTGTCGATCACAGGAGCGGGGGGGGGGTTCGTTTGACCATACTTCACCCCTCCGGTGAGTATGTTCGTAAATAACACTCCTGTGTATATTTTTCTTATTTAACAAAACAAATTCCCGTGCTCTAGTTTGAAATATAAGGTACTGTGTGTAGATATATAAAGTGGCTGGGTGGCTGTGGCTCTTGCGGGACTTGATGCACAAAGCGAGTGGCGAGAAGCTGGGCTGGAGGATTCCACGCTTTGCCAGGACCCCATAGCAGCCCGAGCCAGGAGGTCAAGACACATTCCTTGCTGCTGCTGCTGAGTGTGGTGTACGAGCACAGACGACAATAACACTCGAACATAATGACTGTGCTACGAAGAGGGGCAATTGCCAGAAAGGTCACCTATTATATATTTTATGATAACTCAAATGTATGCAGCGGCATTCCATCCTATAGGATCGCAATGCGCAATGCAGGAAAAGCAGCAAACAAGAACAGAACAAGGCCAATTTAAAGAGATGGGGTTTCAAAGCAGATTTGAATCGATCTACCGACTCCGATTTCCCTGATTTCAAGTGGCGAGGCGCTCCGTCGCTTGGGTGCCACCGCTAACGAAAGTCCGATCACCAAAAGAGCGAAACCTAGACCCGGGAGTGGCGAAGCAGTTGAAGATCAGAATATCTTAAGGACCTTGTTGGAATATCTACATGTATTAGTTCCTGCAAATAGTGTGGGGTTGGCCATTTTAATGAATTACATTCTTTTTACAATTAAGGCCACAGCGGTATTGACGGGCCGTGTTGAGTTTTGTTGTTGTTGGCCAACTTGGAGGAGAGTGTGTTGAGCATTAGTATGGAGTTTCGCTATAGAGGCCAATGCATTGATGATTAAATATTTATCAGACTCAGAATCTTTATTTATTCTGGAGAAATCCCATGAGCTATGAAGCTCATTTTTTTAACAGATGTCCAGTAGGGGCCTGTCGTAAAGTTACAAAAATGCAAAATAAATCGATCGAAAGTATAGGAAAGGTAAACAAATCACTTAAAAATAAAAAAATTAATCTATTTTTATTTTACTTGGCACAGCCCACTGGGCTATACAGCTCTTCTTAGAAGCGACCTGGCCACAAATGATAGCTCCACGACATGGCTTATCACGTGGAAATGTATAGCAGCCAAATACTCTAAACGCATGATTCTAAATGTGTTTCCACTTTAATTAGACGGTACCTAACTGCTGCCCGCCTTCCCCGAGGCTGTGAGGAGGAGGATATTGTGTTCCTCTCCTTCACTGCACCCGAGGGAGCCGTGCGCACGTCTTCTGTTCTCGCGTGACTAACGCCGCCGTTAAAACCAAACGCACCGCGAGAGCCACACAGACCCGCAGCGAACACTGCGGAAAGTGGTCACCCCAACGAATGACTCTGAGCCAGTGGTGGAAACTCCACGTTCCTATCGCCGGTACCTGTCTCCTTCCTACGTTCCTCTCTCGTCCGGCGGTTGTTACTCCTACGTGAGCTGTTGTCACCCAACTCACCCAACCCACCAAATCCACCCAACCCACCTTCAAACCCAACTCACCCAACCCACCAATTCCACTCAACCCACCAAATCCACCCAACCCACCCAACCCACCAAATCCACCCAACCCACCCAACCCACCAAATCCACCCAACTCACCCAACCCACCAAATCCACCCAACCCACCTTCAAACCAAACTCACCCAACCCACCAATTCCACCCAATCCACCAAATCTACCCAACCCACCTTCATACCCAACTCACCAAACCCACCAATTCCACCCAACCCACCAAATCCATCCAACCCACACAACCCACCTTCCCACCCAACCCACCAAATCCACCAAAACCACCTTCAAACCCAACTCACCCAACCCACCAAATCAATCTAACCCACCCAATCCACCAAACCCACCCAACCCACCTTCCCACCCAACCCACCATCTCCCCCCGGCACCCCGTCCAGCCCGAGACCATTCCGCTTGCTCTATCGAGTCACGCGATATCCTTGATGTGAGCTTAGTTCTCTGCTCCAGGCGTTTTTTTTTGGGTCTCTAAATGAGATTCACAGAATCTACCTCGACACGCAGTGTGTACTCTTCTGTTGTTATTGTTGTTGTTTCATTCTCACGGTTAGGTTCCACGTTTCTAATTCACACGGACAGAATGCGCTGCTTGAAACCCTTCCTACGTATGCGTGGACTGCACCCGTTGCTTGTCGTTATCGGGTGATCTCTTACAAGCACTCGAACCACAACCCCCGGTCCTTGTCTCTGTGGCAACGCTTCCATTCCAAGTTTGACACCCGCAAGCCTTTCGCAACCAATATTATGGACACTCTCTGGTTATTTCGGTAAAGTCACGAAGATAGAAAAGATTAAAAAGAGAAAACACGACGTTTCGCTCGCAACACAAGCGTCCGTCGTCAGGTGAGAAGAAAAAATATCTGCTGTTGTGGCTTTATATAGGCACAGGAGGGGAGAGGGAAGGGGGGGAGGAAGGAAATATCATCAATACATTAGGAGTTAGACACGTGGGGGGAAGGTGCTCTGCAAACCATCGGGCCACCATCAGAGATTTGTTCATGAAACCATCCAGATATACAAACACAGACAAAACTTTAATCGAGAAGATGGATTTAGATTGAGCAATCACTGGAAGGATGTGATGAACCGCGTCAATTTTTAACTGCTGTGATTTTCACTCACCCATCCGGTTGTCGTCGTCTGATGACTACATGTACTACAAGTCCATTCCCTTGCTAATTTTTCCAGCCCCACCCGTCCCTAGACGCCACAAACCCTCCTCCTCTCCCCTGTGAACTCCCACAGCCAAACCCCCCCCCATCCCGTGCCTACATTAAGCCACAACAGCAGATTATTTTTCTCACCTGAAGACGGATGCTTGTGTTGCGACCGAAACGTCGTCTTTTCTTTTATTATTTTTTCTATCCGCGTGACTTTACCGAAAGAACCAGAGAGTATGGATTCCTGCAGTCACGAAAGCTTCAAATCAATATTATGGATGCACAATATATTTTTTTGGGGGGGGTCAGATGGCTGTACGTAGATAAACGTGCTAATCCGAGGTGCGGGGAAGGACAACACACGCAAAAATTGTTAAAATCGTCGCGTGAACAAACGTGGCGGTTCGTAAATCTAGATTAAAAGCTTTCGTGACTGCAGGGATTCATCTTCTTGGTTCTTTCGGTAAAGTCACGTAGAAGGAAAATAATAAAATAATAAAAATAAAACATAATAAAATAATTCTCACAGAGTCTGGCAGAGTCTGCCTTCTCGACAGACCTGCTCTCCACCTGAAGACGGCTGCTTGCGTTGTGGCCGAAACGTCGTGAGAATTATTTTATTATGTTATATTTTTATTATTTTATTATTTCACTTCTACGTGACTTTACCGAAAGAACCAAGAAGATGAGTTCGTAAATCGTTAACAGTCGCTTAATGTGCGTGGCACGTTTGGTTCATCACGTGACAACTTCATTTCATTGGCTGTGCCGGGTGGTGGAGGGTGTACGACACGCACAGTTTACTCACGATTCGAGTCCACTTCGCCTTCGACGCCCACCCGAGGTGGAGATATATTTTGCCGTGCGTTCAGGCTGTGTCCCCATATTTGTGTCCCTGTTGCAAAAAAACATTACCACGTTTCTGTTTCTATCCATATGCAGTGATCGACGCCCTGATAACAAATAAGAAATCAGCTTTGGGGCAGTCATCTACTGGCCATCTGTGAAAAATAGCTCATAGCTCATCGGATTCCTCCGGTCGAGATATTTGAGATTCTGTCTAGATAAAGATTCTGATTCTGACCACAGCCAAGGAAGGCTCGCAATGTGAATTGTGAACCATACTCCAATACACCCTGCCCTGCATGCAAAACTTTTAAAACTTTCAACTAGATTTGAAGCTTTCGTGACTGCAGGAATCCATATTCTTTGGTTCTTTCGGTAAAGTCACGTAGGTAGACAAATAATAGATCACGACGTTTCGATCGCAACACAAGCCATCGTCCCAGGTGGCAGTAGCTCTCTCGCTACATTTCCTCCTGCCTCAGCAGTCCGCCTGCTGTATTGTTTCACCTGAGGATGATCGCTTGTGTTGCTATCGAAACGTCGTGATCTATTATTTTTCTACCTACGTGACTTTACCGAAAGACCCAAAGAGTAACAAAAACTATATATATATATTTTTTACATTAACAGGTAAGGCATGTTGAAATTCCAGTAAAATTTAAAATCGATGTTGAAAACTCATTTCTTTAGAATTGTTTTTTTTGTGTTTAATTGCTTTGTCCTTCCCCCGCACCTCCGATTAGCACGGTTGGCTGCATACGGTGCGAAAGAAGTTCAACGTAAATATATGCAAGATGGGCCATTGTCCGAAACGTCGCCTATTCTATCTATATTTGTTTCCATGTCAGGCCACGCAGCGTTATTACTGACACGCAACCTGTTGAGCGCCGTGCCTTGACTGTTCACCACTGCCAACGCAGCAGCAGCAGCAGTTGCATCACAGAATGATCCTATACAGCAAATAGAACTCCGTTCCGTGTCTCCACATATAAATTATATATAAAATATGTGTGTTTAGTCCATCAGCCTATTGGCTTTCCAGAGCAAAATTATTCAGCACAATTTGTTGATGCGGACAAACTCTACAACGGCTTCTCCCTTCTGGATCCCATCAGTAGGCTTGTTAAACAAATGCCACTGGATTCCGGAATGATATTGGCAATATATGGGGCCGTCCATAAATGACGTCACGCACCTAGAGGGGGGGGGGTCAGACATTTGTGACGATGTGTGACGAGGGGGGGGGGTTGAGAAATGTGCCGTCACATGAAAATGCGCAACTTTAAATAAATATAGAATTGTTCTAACAACACTCCTACAACATCAGAGTGCAGCGCCACATTAAATACGCACTACAATGACAATAGTTTAAAGCGATTAGAAGCATGTTTATTTTCAAAATGGAAATATAGTTTGGGGGGGGGGGCAGAACTTTGTGACGTCATATTTGAGGGGGGGTCTGACTTTTTGTGACGCCGTGTGAAGAGGGGGGGGAGGGTCAAAAATCGTCCAAAATCGCGTGACGTCATTTATGGACGGCCCCTATGTATGTAAGAGGACGCAATATATATATACGCTACGCCACGACCTTGGCGACCAGAGTTCCATTCCCACTCACGGCCAACACCGGCGACGATTATCTGAACCGATCCTTGACCTCCCCTAGGTCGACTCAGCCTCAAATGAGTACCTGGTGCGGTGTGTAAACATCGCCACTGGGGAGACAAAGGCGGTCGGGCGTGGTGCTGGCCACCCACCTCCTCATTTGCCGTTCCGGCCTTCATAGGTGCTCGCTAACAGCACTTTTCCCAACAGTCTGTTGAGGCTATACGGGGGATCTTTGTCTTTGCACACCATACAAACCATGCGACCCCTTTTCAAGGCAAACAAATCGTCCATAAACTCATAATCCGTTGCAGTGCAACATTATGTAGCTAAACAATGTACACCACAGCACGTGCCTCCGATTAGCACGCTTGGCTACGTACCGTGCGAAAGAAGTTCAACATTAATACTTAACTCCGTTCTGTCTATCCACAGACATATTGTATCAATAAAGACTGAGTTTTAGTGCACCAGCCGGATTGGCGTTTGACAGAGCAGCAGTATGATCTGCTTTGTCAAACTCGGCACGGGCCGTTTGCCACATTCTGAGTCGCAACCGCCGCGTCGAATCCCCCCTTGACCTCAGTCTCCTACCACGGGGGCTACATAACAAGCAAAAACATCTCTACACCAAACCCACAGCTCAAGGGTGCAGATTTCCCCTCGTGTTTCATCACCTGCCAGGTAACATTTTTTTTTAATCGACGACTCGCTCGAGACGACGGCTGTACGGGAATGCTGTCGCGAGGGGCCGCGCGTTTGGCGCAAAGCTCCTTCGCAGACTGTGCCAACGAACGAAGGTCGTTTTTGTTTTAATTATCGCGATACGATACTAAATGTTCATTACGTGAGGACGATTATCGCGATATCAGACCCACGAAACGTCGTTCGTTGGAATTCCAAAACCATGACCGTGGTTCATTCCGAACTTTTTAGCGTTTGTATGTTATTTTTTACTTTTTACCGTTCATTATGACCTTTAAATCCGCGTACAGGCCGGGAGTGTCAATTGGAACCCGCGGATTCCGCTCGCTCGACAGACGGAGCCCCGCCCGGACCAACCCCCCCGTCGAGTCGACGAATCCGTCGTTCTCCGCTGTCACTTTAAAACCAAAAAACAAAAACGTGGAACGATCGCCGCCTGCCCCGTCGCGCCTGCCCGCCCGCAAGGGCCTCCGCCTCGCGTCATTGGCACCGAGGCGCTCCGCAAACGCAAATCGGTGGCGCCTTGAGACGCTGGCGGAAGGCACCTCGCAAGTAAATAATGTAAACTATCAATTAATTAGCGCCTTCCGGGGAGAGCCACGGTTGACACACGTACGTGCGGACATACGTACACAGAAAGTGATTAGTCAGAAATTCACGGTCAATTCCATTAATTTCTCCAGGATAACAGCGTTGTGTTTAACATGTCAGATATTTATAAAGATAAAGATCCCTCATATAGCCTTAACAGACTGTAGGGGCAAGTGCTGTTAGCGAGCACCTATGAAGGCCGGAACGGTACACGAGGGGGTGGGTGGCCAGCACCCCGCCCGACCGCCTTTGTCTTCCCAGTGGCGATGTTTACACACCGCACCAGGTACTCATTTGAGGCTGAGTCGACCTAGGGGAGGCCCGGGACCGGTTTAGATAATCGTCACTGGTGCTGGCCGTGAGCGGGAATCGAACTCGGGTCGCCAGGTTCATAGCGTAGCGCGCTAACCTCTACACTACCGCTCCCCACATATATATATACATACACACCTACAGTTAATTCTTATTACAACAACAATTATTGCGTTTGCCAGTCCCTAAATATTTTGTCGCGATGTAGAATGTGTAAACAAATCGTATTTTATTAAATCCGCAGCCACGAACACGATATTCACGATAATACAAAAAGAAACCGCGAGATACGATTATCGTGGTAACGCCGCACGATACACATCGCGTGGTATCGTCGTGTCGCCAGCAAAGTCTTTTACCACGTGCCCCAAGCTGTGAATTGTCGCGAATATGCGCGCGTGATTCGCTGATTGAAGCAGCGATGGATGGTGTTTTTGTTTGCTTAAACAATCTGCTTCGTTTGTATCGTTTGTCGTTCTCTTCTCTGTCGTTTGTGGACCTTTAATCGATCAATTATCCCCAAATGTAACGCTCGTATATGATTAGCATTTGCTTTTGCATACATATAGTTTATATACATAGACAGTGCTGTATCGAGCAGTGGTTCTCATACTCTTAGTTCTTTCGGTAAAGTCACGTAGGTAAAAAAAGGAAATAAAAATTAATAAAAAATAAAAACAAATTTTTTTATTAACTTTATTAATTGTAATTAATAAAATTTACCTACGTGACTTTACCGAAAGAACTAAGAGTATGAATTCTTGAAGTCACGAAAGCTTCAAATCTAGAATCAGTGGTTCTCAATCTGGAGACAATCGGAGCCCCTGGGGGATAACGGGGCAATGCCCCCGGGTGTTACGTGATGAGAAGATTTCGAAATGTGTGACATTGTATCATGCATGAGTATGGTAACACAGAGCGATATTAAAGACCTTTCTAAACTCATTGATCGTAACCAATGTGGAAAATTCAACAGCAACCAGCGGACGCGTTCATCTTCTTGGTTCTTTCGGTAAAGTCCCGTAGAGGGGAAATAATAAAATAATAAAAATTAAACATAATACAAATAAAAAGCGAACGCGTTGTTTATTATTCGCTTACAGTTATTAGCTAGTTATGCTACCTCACACAATGGACAATTGGTTAATATATTAAACGTTCATTAATTTTATTTATTTACATTTATTTCTTAGATAAGCACGTTGGGTCCAGGCAGGTGGGTTACTCGGTTGAAACAAAACTTTAACATACACAGAGTGAGCACCACTGGTACAGATATCTTGAGCCTTAAAGAAGCGATGTTGACATTTCTCTCACTCGATATGTTTATTCCGGAACGCTGCCACGAGGCTACCTTTCTCGCGGGGTTTATCGGCGTAAGGCACTACAACTGGAGTACAAGGTACGCCTATTCATAATAAACCTGTTTCATCATGGCATTACATTTATACGATCCTATAAACAACAGGTTTAGTATAATAATTATAGTATTTGTCAGATTTATGAACTCGCTGCTGTGGACAGTTCGCTGTTCTTTAACGAGAACGAGATTGGAAGAGGCTTTTCCGGCTGAAATGAACCACTGTTTACCAATCAATAGCCATCGATTAAATCAATACGGGGTTGCCCTCGCTTTACGCGGGTTCTGTTTGTGAGATTTCGCGTGGAGTACATGCGGCTAACCTTGTTTATAGCCAAAGCTCGTTATTATATGCGGTTTGAATTCACGTCTTCTTCATTCACACGGCTGCTGCTGCAGACGCAGACTAACGACTACAATTTCACGTTCAGGTGGGTGAAGCCTGCAGATAATAATCGCGTGAGGAGTAGCGAGCGGAGTTGTATCATCACCATCATCGCTGTGATGTCTCCTTCGTATTTTGTGGATCGGTGGCATTGCGTCGTTCTACGTTGCTCGCTGCCTGTTCTGGATGACCACAGTGGCACACTGCTGCTGGAGAGAGGTGCATTCACTCGTTTGCGGCGTATGCCGCCGGACGTGGGACAACTTTGTGTGTGTACTGTGTGTATACTGTTTGTGTATACTGTGTGTACTGTGTGTGTACTGTTTGTGTACTGCGTGTATACTGTGTGTACTGTATTATGTGTACTGTGTGTACTGTATTAGTTGTACTGTGTGTGTGTACTGTGTGTATACTGCGTGTACTGTGTGTATTCACCATCATCACCACCGTCGTGGCAGACGAACGGTGCACGTGATGGAAAACCGCGCGTGTCGAACGACAAAGATCCAAAGGTGCGTACAGGAAGTCACGAATCGAAGGCAACACCCAAAGTGAGCGCGGCTCGATTGAGATTGTCCCGGATTATGAGACGCTTCGCTCCGTGTCCCGGGAACCACGAGGAGTTCCCGGGACACGGCTCGCATCAGTGGCGAGTGACATCTGAAGAGGGTCTACACCCCACCAAAGATAAAGATCCCCCGTATAGCCTGAACAGACTGTTGGGGCAAGCGCTGTTTGTAAGTAGCACATATAAAGGCCAGTACGGTACATGAGGGCGGGGGGGGGCAGCTCCACGCCCGGCCGCCTTTGTCTCTCCCAGCGACAATGTTGACACATCGCACCCGGTACTCATTTGAGGCTGAGTCGACGCAGGGGAGGGATGCTCGGGACCGGTTCAGATAATCGTCACCGGTGTTGGCCGTGAGCGGGAATTGAACTCGCAATCGCCGGGTCCGTATCGCTAACCGCTACACTACCGCTCCCCACGTATTGTGCAACAACAACAACAACAAAACAACAACAACAAACCCCCCCCCCCCCCATTAACACACTTCCTCGATGAGCAGTGCATCACGGTCCTCTTGCGAGCATTGGTGACTATACCATACCGTGCTGATGAGTCCTCATGAGGACGAAGCCGGCCCATCGGGGTAGTATCACGCTGCGTTCACCGCTGCTGCTGTCAGCCGGGTCGCGTTTATTCGTGACGGTCACCCAAGACGCATGTGCATGTACAGTTGGAACTTCTTTCGTGCCGTACGTAGCCGACCGTGCTAAGAGGAAGGCACGACGTTTTAACCTTCGCCCGGTTTGACTCGGTGGCTCTGAGATGTTGACTACCTCGCCTGGTACACAGGAGGTCGTGGGTTCGATCCCGACCTTGACGCCTGCTCTATATTTGTGTGTTTGTGGACTTTGCGGTGTCTCTCTCTCGAGCGCGCGGTGGATTTTACCTCTACACATTCAGAATCAACGTCACGAGTTATAATTCTGAAAGAAAACAAGACCCATATAGCACAGCGGAGCCTTACCTGGTAAAATAAACAAAAATGTTTATAGTTTCAGTTTTGTTGCCAGAAAAAAGGGTAAAAAACCTAGTATTATATTTTGCTACTGGCAAAGGAGGCCTCATGATTTAATGCTTACCCCGAGCTCTCATACTCTGATGGTGCGTTGTCTTTGAGTTGTGCGCCTTTTAGCGTCATCTGGTCCAACACCATGTGAGACTGGGCTCTAAGGAAAGCTGTCTCTGGTGTGGACCAATCAATTTCAAGGACAATGCAGACATTATCAGAGCTGTGTTTTGTTAGCATTTTGACCGCAGGTATTGTGGTTAATGCAAACATGATTCCTTGTAAAAAAAGGTTTCAGTTTTGTTGATAGAAAAAAAGGGTAAAAAACCTATAGTTATATTTTGCTACTGGCAAAGGAGGCCTTATGATGATGATTTATAGTTTCAGTTGAGCCTAGGGTTCGTGATCACCGGAGGAGCGGTCACGGACAAGCGGGGAGCCGGTTAGCAACTCCGACCAGCAGAGGGCAGCATCGCAGAAGAAGAGAACCCTCGACACGCAGACTCTTTGGTTATTTCGGTAAAGTCACGTAGGTAGAAAAACAAATAGATCACGACGTTTCGATAGCAACACAAACACACTAATCCAGCAGTGGAACTGCTGAACCAGCGAGAGAGCTGTTGTTGCGATCGAAACGTCGTTGATCTATTAATATTTTTTCTACCTACGTGACTTTACCGAAAGAACCAAAGAGTATGGATTCTTGCAGTCACGAAAGCTTCAAATCAACGCTCGACACGCTCGTTCATTATAACACCCTAAAGCACAGCAAGTTGGCACAGCAGGGGGCACAGGTGGTGCATCAGCCACTCGTCTCAGTCATCTCAGTCAGTCGACCCGTGACCTCCTGCCAGCGGGCGTTCGACACTTCACGTGGCCTCAAGGTGCACATAGCCTGGCACAAGCGTCTTAGTGGCGAATGGCGGTTGTGGTTGTTGTTGATGGGTCGCTAGCAGCACTTGCCCCAACAGTCTGTTAAGGCTACACGGATGATCTTTGTCTTTGTGACGTTAGAAGGGAAAACGTGACAGTCGACGTTTCGGGCAATGGCCCCTTTTTCACAGCACGTTTCAAGACAAATATCTCCCGTATAGCCTTAACAGACTGTTGGGGCAAGTGCTGTTAGCTCGTCGTACCTACGATAGTCGGCAGGGCACACGAGTGGAGGTGGTCATTACCACGTCCCGGCCGCCTTTGTCTCCCCAGTGCGTAAACACAAAGACAAAGCTCACCAGATTGCTCGGCAGAGTTCTCTTAGCGAGTAGCAGCAGCTCCTATGAAGGCCGGCACGGTACGCGAGTGGGGGTGGGGTGGCCATCACCACGTCCCGGCCGCCTTTGTCTCCCCGGTGCTTTTTAAACACTCGCGCCCTGTTTCAATGCCGTCTCCGTGGTGACGCCACCGCGGGTCGCGCGGGTGGTGGCGGGGCGGGGGGCGAGCGGGGGAGGGGGGCTAGGGGAGGGGGCTAGGGGTGGGGGGGGCTAGGGGGGAAGGGGTCCTATGGGGGAGGGGGGCTATGGGGGAGGGGGGGCCAGCAGGGGAAGGGGAAGGGTAGCGGGGGGGGGGGCGCTTTTCGGGGGAGAGAGCCCCGTGCATAATTATGCTAATGAGGCCATAGCCTAACCAATCAGAGCCACGGCAACCGCCATACAGGGAGTGTGTCCATCTTTACATCTCCTGTCTTTATTGTTTCTGTTTTCATTCTTTTGATGCCGGCAACAACAACAAAAAGTCCCTTCGATAGGGAAAGTGTTTTATCATTATTTTTTGCGCAACCTTAATCACTCTCCGTTATCAGGTCAATTCTAATTTCGCTTTTCAGACGCAGATTCGAGTGGCAAGTGACGACATCGCATTTATCCCCGCCTCTATTTAAGAACAATCCTGGCTGTCGCCTGATGATGCTGGTTGTAATTACCGGCGAAACGTCGAACTCGAATTGTAAACGTTGTGGGTTTACTCTCCCAACACACAACCGGCGTGCTGTACTAGTGTAGTGGTGATACGCGCTGGTAGTAAGGATCGTGGGGTAGCGCGTGGTGATTGGCTGTGTGTTGGTGACGCGCGCTGACGGTGAGGGATCGTAGGTCAGCGCGGGGTCATGGGTTATGTGATGGTGATTGGCTGTGTGTTGGTGACGCGCGCTGACAGTGATGGATCGTGTGGCAGCGCGTGGGGATTGGTTATGTGCGCTGGCACAAGAAGGGATCGTGTGGCAGCGCGTGATGATTGGTCGGTTAGGGTGGGTGCTCGCATCGCGGTCCGCATAGGCTCCGTCTCCTTGGAGCGGAGGGTTATATAAGGCGGTGCGCGCGGGCGCTCGGGGAGAAGTTGGTGACCAGTGAAGACGGAAGACGGAGGAGGAAGAGATAGGGCCCTGAGACACCTAGTCCTGCTGTCCTTGTAGGGACCGTGGCCCTGTGTGGCTCAGAGGCAGGACCTTGGGACCCGGGGGCCGGACGTCCGTGTGAGGACCGGGCCATGGGACCCAGTGGTCGTGATCCGTACCCAAGCTGGGGTGGGTCTAGAGGTTTCCCCGGATGCTATGGGGCTGGAATGCCCGTGTGTGTGTAGCCGGGTGGAACGTGTAGCGTGAGCAGTAGTTACCACCCGTGTCAGGTGGAACGTGTAGTGTGAGCAGTAGTTACCACCCGTGTCAGGTGGAACGTGTAGCGTGAGCTGTAGTGACAGCACGTGTTATTGTGACAACCCAAGTGTGAATAAAGTGTGCTACCCGTCAAGTGGTTTCCCGCCGTAGTTTACTATACTTCAACTGGCGTCAGGAGTGAAAGTCTTCCAGGCATGGATACCAGGAAGACTCATCGGACTCACGAGATTGACCGCGAGGATAACCACGACGACGCGGGCCAGCAGGCATCGGGGGGAGAAGAGGAGGAGATGCCTGCGCCACAGGACCCCTCATGGCCGCCAGACGAGCGGCTGGGGGCTGATGCCGGACTCTGCGAGGCGCACTCCCGCCTGGCGGAGCTGCTACTCGCTGCGGCGTCCATCCTGGCGGAGATCACCACGTCGGGAGGAGCGGGGACGTCGGCGGACATTCAAAAGACTCGCCTCGCTGATTCCCGCCAAAATGACTTTGCAGTTCCCGCCATTTCTTCCGAGCGGACATCTTTTGGCGGGAATGGCGAGCACCACGTGGCGGGGGTCCTCCAAGCGCGGCCGCTTACGTCATCGGCGCGCGCTGCGGGCCGCCATCTTCCACCTACCATAGGGGCCGCCATTTTGCAGACCGACGGTGCGGCGGGGGAGAGCCACGTGGCGGAGGACGACTTCATCTTCCAGCAGCGCCTTTCCACGTTGACAGCCTTCAAGGCGGACGGCGGAGACTGGGGCGCATTCCAACGGAGGTTCCTGGCGCATCAAGAGATGTCGGCCTGGTCCGACCCTACGGCGCTGCGGGCACTGCCGGCCATGTTGGACGACGACGCGCTCGCGGCCTTCGGGTCCGCATCGAGATCGGCGCGCTCCACGCTCAAGGCTGCGCTGGGCCTCATGGCCAAAGTTTACGGACCACCTTCGGCCTGCCGCCACCTATTTTACGGCCGACGGAAGGCGGACACGGAGACCGCGCTCGCCTACCGCACGGCGTTGCTGGCCCTCGCCGATGCCGCGTTCCCTCGTATGGACGAGGAGGGGCAGGACGCTATGGTTTTGGAACAACTGCTCAAGTTGGCACAGGACCTGGGGGTCCCCATCAACACAGCCGACGAAGTGGATATATGTTCGTTGCGTGTTGCAACGAGTATTCAAGCGCACGAGGTCCTGCAGCGGAAACAAGTGGTCGTCTGCACTGCTGCCGGGGTCTCAGCTCCGGGCCCGGTGGTCACCGAGCCCCAGGTCGTTCGCCCATGGGAGGAGGCGTTCACGGCTGCACGACCGGGGGATTGGAGGTCGGGGGGTCGCTCGCCTCTGCGATCGACCCGCAAGCTGGAGCAACCGAGACCTCTGACGTCCCTCATCACGTGCTACAACTGCGGCCTTCGGGGCCACGTGGCGTCCGGGCGCCGCGCTCCACGTCAGCGCGCCACGGGACCTTGGCTGGACGACGACCACGGCCCCAAGTCGTCCCACCTACCCCCGGCAAGTCGCGGCACTTCACATGCTCGGCCTACATACACGACACACATGGGCTGTCGCTTTGCGGCGGAGGATGGGCGATTGGGGGTCGGGGAATCGGTTCGGAGAGGGGGGTTCGTACGGGGCGACGGGGACATTAAATGGTCCGAGTTGGGCCACAGAATTGTGGCCGCGGCGGCGGGTTCGTCGGTCGTTACGGGTTTCATAGACGGGGTCGAGGTCAGGGTGTTGGTGGACACGGGAGCGTCGGCCACTATAATTTTAGACCTCATTTATAACATTCTCCCCGTCCAATGTCGACCTCTGCTTCCGGTGGACGTGCCATTTTACACGGCAAATGGGGGCTCATTGGGTATTATTGGTCAGATTCGGGCGTCCATTTCCATAGGTGATATTAAATTGGCGGGACCTATTTTCGTCTCCTCTTCCCTAGCGGTTCCTTGTCTGTTGGGCACAGATTTTTTGTCTAAGATGCCCATTAAAATTCTCGTGGATCAACGTTGTATTGAGCTGCCATCGGGTCGCCGTATTTCTTTTTTGTCTAACCCTACTGAAATACGGACGGCGTGCGCGACGATCCAAGCGCTAGCGACACAGACGGTGCACGTGCCCTCGGGTTCGCAGATGTTGATACCCCTCCGGTTGCGGAAGCCATTGGGTGGGGAGACTGCGGGACAAGGCGTGCTTTTGGGTCCATCGAATAGAGCTGTCGGGGGTCTGGATTTGGCGGTGGCTCAAACGTTGGTTCGGGCTGACGGGGACCCGTTCATTATGGTGTTAAACGCGGGTTCTAGGCCGGCCATTATTCCACAGGGCACCGTGCTTGCTCACGCGGCACGGGTCCCTGCGGAAGAGCGCCTTGTTGCATATGTTGATCCCGTCCCGGCGCAGAAAATTGCATCGGGTGATGACCTTGAATGGGTCGATTCGCTGTGTGCGGACTCGAGCGATTTGTCAAGGGTGCAATTGGGTGCGCTGCGCGCTCTGCTGATCGAATTTTCCGATGTGTTCAGCACGCACAAATATGATATTGGGTGCACGGACCTGTTACGCCACCACATTGAAACAGGCGATGCAGCACCAGTCCGGCAGAATCCCTTCCGCTGAGTCCTGCCGAGAAGGAACATGTTCAATCGGCCGTCAATGACATGCTGACGGCCGACATTATTTCGCCCTCATCCAGTCCGTGGGGAGCACCTATCGTTCTGGTTAAAAAGCAAGACGGCTCCTTGCGATTTTGTGTGGATTTCCGTCGCCTGAATAAAATCTCCGTGGCCGACGCGTATCCGCTCCCCAGGATGGACGAGTCCCTGGACGCATTGTCCGGGGCGCAGTATTTTTCTACGCTTGACTTACTGTCGGGATTCTGGCAGCTGCCACTCGACGATGAGTCTAAACCTAAGACAGCATTCCGGACCCCAGGGGGCCTGTTCCAGTTTAATCGGTTGCCCATGGGACTCCACTCCACTCCCGCGATGTTTCAGCGCCTTATGGAATTGGTTTTGTCGGGTTTGCAATGGGATACTTGCTTAATTTATCTTGACGATGTCATTGTTTTCAGTAAAACCTTTGAGGAACACCTCCAGCGATTAAGAGGGGTGTTCTTGCGGATGCGTTCGGCTAAGTTAAAGTTCAAACCGGCAAAATGCCACCTTCTGCGAAAATCCGTAAGGTACTTGGGCCACATTGTCGATTCTTCAGGGATCTCCACCGATCCCGCGAAGACAAACTGTGTCAGTTCATGGCCAACGCCCACGTCGGTTTCTGAGGTCCGCAGCTTCATTGGTTTTGCGTCATACTACCGCCGATTCGTGGAGCATTTCGCCACCATTGCCAAACCCTTGCACGCTCTAACAGCCAAAGGAGTCAGGTTTCGATGGGGGCCAGAGGAGGAGGCCGCGTTCTGCACCCTTCGGGACGCCTTGGTGGGTGCCCCGCCCTTACGTTACCCTGACTTTACGAGTCCCTTCTTGCTGGATACTGATGCTAGTAACACGGGCATTGGGGGGGTGCTCTCACAGGTCGTTGGGGGAGTTGAACGGGTGGTCGCCTATGGTAGCAGGGTTTTGTCGCCTGCGGAACAGCGCTACTGCGTCACCCGTCGCGAGTTGCTGGCTATTGTTTTTTTGTGCAGCAATTTCGGCCTTATCTCTATGGCCGTCATTTTACGGTCCGGACGGACCACGCGGCGCTTCAGTATTCATTGAGGGTCGCCCAGCCCTCGGGCCAATTGTCACGGTGGTTGGAAGTCCTCCAGGACTATCAATTTACGACCACTTACCGTAAGGGGTTGCGCCACACCAACGCGGATGCCCTGTCGCGGTTGTCGCCTAGTCCTGAATGTGCGTGCTTGATGGGGTCGGCGCGCTGTAAACCGCCAGGTGCTGTGCCTCGAGAGTGATTCGGTCGCGGCCACGAATGAGCCGATGTATGACGTTCCCGCTAACCCTACGGGCAGGGACTCGCTACTCTCACTGTCTCTCGTTGAGTGGGGCCGACTCCAGATGGCTGACAGCTCCCTGCTCGCGTTGTGTCGTAGGGCGGGGGGTCCCGAGGAGGGTCGAACACGGGCTGGCTCCTGGCTGCTCAAGCAGGGCCTGCTAATGAGGTGGGACAATATGTCCCGGCGGCACGCACTCGTTGTGCCTTACGCTATGCGGGGCAAAGTTGTTTTGGCTGCACACGAACGCCTCTTACATCTGGGGGTAAACAAAACGCTTGCCCTGATCCAGCGGGACTATTATTGGCCGGGGATGGGGAGCGATGTGGTCAATATACTGAAGAGGTGTGTGGATTGCGCCAAACGGAAACCACCGCCCGTTGCGCCGAATCCACCCCTGCAGTCTATTCAGGTCTCGCGCACCAACGAGCTCGTTGCGCTGGATATTTTGGGGCCTTTTCCTGTCACGCCTAGGGGTAACAAGTACCTGTTGGTTGGTGTGGAATACTTTACCCGATGGCCTATGGCGTGGCCACTCGCCAACCAGTCAGCGGCGGCCGTGGCGGATGCTTTTGTCCAAGGCTACGTCTTGGACAAGGGGGCTCCCGAAAGCTTGCTGACCGACCAGGGAAATAATTTTTCGAGTAAATTGCTGTAGGAGGTGTGCGACCTCCCCGTACCACCCACAGACTGACGGGATGGTGGAGCGACTCCACAGGACTTTAACCTCCATGTTGTGCCAGCAGGTGTGCGAGGCACAGGTTGACTGGGACTTGCAGGTCCCGGGGGTCCTCGCCGCGTATAGAATGGCCCCCCACGCAGCTACGGGGTTTTCCCCATTTTATCTGATGTATGGTCGGGAGGCCGATCCGCCCATGGAGACTCAGCTGGGACTTTTCGCGCCACGGCCCAATTCCAAATTGGCCGACCATATTAAATTTAACATTGCAAAACTCGCCGAGGCACGGGAGGCCGCACGGCTTAATTCAAGATCTCGGCAAGTCGCCAACGAGCGCTTGCGTGCACGGAAAGTGTCCGTGCACGATTGGAAACCGGGCGATAAGGCCCGGCTGCACTGCCCTCATGCACCTTTGGCTACGTCACCTAAATTGTTGAGGCCATGGCGGGGACCCGTGGAGGTCGTGCGGGTTGCATGCCCCCAGTGTGTGCAGATAAAATGGGGAAAGCGCCGGTGGTACGTTCACCCCTCCCGGCTAAAACCGTTCTCGCCACCATATGGCCTTCCTTTGTGTCGTGATGACCGAGCAGGTGATGTGACCGACGACCCGGGAAGGGGGATTTCTTCGCCTGATCCTCACATGTTTTCGCCTGATCCGCTCCCAGGTGTCCGGGAACTGACGGCTGCCGACCACCGGCGACCGGATCCCCGGGGCACGGCCGGTTCTTCCAGGCCCGAACTGTGCCTTCCTGGGCTGCTGGTGCCACCGGACGGTCGACAGCGTCTCGTCCCGTACGACGGACCGGCCAGGCGGACTCGCGCTAGGTCGCACAACTTTTCCTGACTGAATAAATGGGGTGGGGATGCGGGCCGACGCGGCCGGAGCGTCTCGTCACTACGTTCCCCGTCCGCTCGACCACTTTATCACCCGTTCAAGGAGAGTGCGGAAAGGGGATCGGTAGTCAAGGAGACACTGGACACGTTTTTTTCAGAATAACTTTATTGTGTTGCTCGTCGGTTTGTACATAGGTTGTTGTTGTGTTGTGTTGTTGTGTTGTCTTGTTGTGTTGTGTTGTTGTGTTGTCTTGTTGTGTCGTGTTGTTGTTTTGCATTGTTGTTGTGTTACGGGGCACACTTCGGGAGTGGGGTTTTTTTTTTGTTGGTTTGTTGTTGTTTGGCAGCCGGGCCGGCTGCGAGCTATGTGGGGGGGGGGGGGGGGGTGATGTAGTGGTGATACGCGCTGGTAGTAAGGATCGTGGGGTAGCGCGTGGTGATTGGCTGTGTGTTGGTGACGCGCGCTGACGGTGAGGGATCGTAGGTCAGCGTGGGGTCATGGGTTATGTGATGGTGATTGGCTGTGTGTTGGTGACGCGCGCTGACAGTGATGGATCGTGTGGCAGCGCGTGGGGATTGGTTATGTGCGCTGGCACAAGAAGGGATCGTGTGGCAGCGCGTGATGATTGGTCGGCTAGGGTGGGTGCTCGCATCGCGGTCCACATAGGCTCCGTCTCCTTGGAGCGGAGGGCTATATAAGGCGGTGCGCGCGGGCGCTCGAGGAGAAGTTGGTGACCAGTGAAGACGGAAGACGGAGGAGGAAGAGATAGGGCCCTGAGACACCTAGTCCCGCTGTCCTTGTAGGGACCGGGGCCCTGTGTGGCTCAGAGGCGGGACCTTGGGACCCGGGGGCCGGACGTCCGTGTGAGGACCGGGCCATGGGACCCAGTGGTCGTGATCCGTACCCAAGCTGGGGTGGGTCTAGAGGTTCCCCCGGATGCTACGGGGCTGGAATGCCCGTGTGTGTGTAGCCGGTTGGAACGTGTAGCGTGAGCAGTAGTTACCACCCGTGTCAGGTGGAACGTGTAGCGTGAGCAGTAGTTACCACCCGTGTCAGGTGGAACGTGTAGCGTGAGCTGTAGTGACAACACGTGTTATTGTGACAACCCAAGTGTGAATAAAGTGTGCTACCCGTCAAGTGGTTTCCCGCCGTAGTTTACTATACTTCACTAGTAACGAATCGGCACGTTCTGTTTACGTGACAAACCCCTTACTAGTTGGCTGTGTCGGGTGGTGGCGGGTTGAATGACACATTTAAATATTGACGCGATCTAACCCCAAAAAATAAACCTTTATTACGGGTAATATTGGTCGCGAAAGCCTCCGTGTTGAACTGCATTACTCTTGCTGAGTGCATCATCGCCAGAACGATATCTTTCTCGAGGTCTCCTCGAGTGGACCTGTCCACCACGACCTCTATAACCCCCACCGCGAGGTCGATGTCGGCTGAGTGTTTCGAGTGAGGTCCCTTTCAATCGACCCCCCCCCACCACCGCCACCCCACCCTGCTTTGCGGCAGGGCACGTCAGCTTGCATTTGACTCTGCTGGGAAATCAAATAACTCGAAGGTCACTTTGAATTGACTTTCATTTTGCTGGGTCACTTGCTCGTTTGACCTCTCTTGTCAACGTCGCCACCCTAAATCAGTAGTCCTGCACCGCTTTTGATACGGCTAGCGCGCACCCCCCCCCCCCCCCGCACATCTCAAGATCCCTTTAACCCCCCCCCCCTGCCCCCCCCCCCCCCTCTCTCTTGGGGCGGCGGCATTGACCAAGACCCACAAAACCATCACACGTTACAAGTGGAAACAGTGGGTCACTTCTGCGGGGTTGTTATGATTATACTGGTAGGAACCTCCTGGTTACACCAGCCCACAGGGGATTATTGTGTCCGTCGTGCAGGGAGGGGCTGGTTGGGGAGGGAGCGGCTGGGTGGGGAGGGGAGGGTGGGGAGGGTCTGGGTGAGGAGGGTGGGGCTGTGTGGGGAGGGGAGGGTGGGGAGGGGCTGGGTGGGGAGGGTGGGGCTGGGTGGGGGGTCGGAGGAGTGGGGCTGGTCACCCCGTGGTGCCCTTATAAAACTCAACGTTTAACCTACTCACGCCGGCTTGTGCCCGCCCTCACAGTCGCGCATATTTGCGGAATACGCCGCCGTTGTCCCTGGCCATTGACCGAGCAACCCAACGTTCCTACCAGCTCCCTCCGCAGGAATGTGTTTATTGTCATGGCCATTGAGCACCAATAACAATTAGCGGCCATGACTGCTCACACACACACACAGAGATGAACTTACGCATGTCCCTCTGATAAAACTCCACGTGCGGATCAGTGCAATAGTCACTGCCACGGTCTTCTTCGTCATCCGTGTAACTGATGTTGCCGTATAGAGAGCAACAGCTGTGATTGTACATTCAAGGTGGTGGATGGGACAGATGATTGCAAGTGATTCTTCGCTGCCACCATGCCTCTTCCTCTTCGTAATTGTGAATCGGGGTAATTGACAGCCTCACGTTTGTGACACGCTCCCTGGTTCTCTTCTGGTTGGGTGGCGAGCCCAGTCTCCGCACACTGACCGGAGAGAGTTGTAATTGTCGATTTGTACATCGTCATCATCATCAGGGATCTGCATCATCTGCTGCTGCTGCAGCTGCTGTCATGGTTTGTGCAGTGTAGGGACCACGTGAGCTGGTAGCGCCGTGTCTACAGCCCGTGTTGGGTGTGCAGGATAACTGTTCGGGCTACTGCGGAGTTAATTGCCACGGTTAATTAGCGCTCGCGCGGTAATTGGGGGGTGAATGGTTCGCGGCTGATGCCAGGGGCAGCCCTGTCGGCGTGAGTGCTGTCACGCCTCGAGCTGACGCTGCCTCTGCACCCACCGCCTCACGTGGGCTGGCTAGGATCTGGCCTCGTGTTCGTGCTGCCGTGAATGTGTAGCGTTGTAGGATTCATGATCGTGTTAGGGCTTATGGTGATTCAATGTAGAGTTTAGGGTGAGTATTGGAGTCAACGTCATGGTTATATAATTATATTGGACTGTGTTTATAGTGGTAGGTGTAGTGTTTAGGTATACTGTTGGCGTTCGTGTCACGGTTATACCAAGTCATAGTATTTTATCTTGCAGTTTTCTGCTACGAGTGCTCTACGATTCTATAGTACAGTATTGTACTTGTAGCGGTATGTAGTAGTGTTTATGTTGAGTGTTGGCGTTAGTGTCACGGTTATGCCTGTCGTTATAGGACCGTATTAATCCTGCATTCTGCTTGAGAGTGCTACGCGATTCCACAGTGCGGGTTGCACGTGTGAGGTGCGCGGTGTGTTTAGGATCACGTTGCAATGAGCGCGCGGGGTGTTGCTGAGCATTGGGCTGGGTTTTATCACGGAGTTGACGCTAGCGTTGGAACTTTCCCGTTCAGAATCAGTATTCGGATTACGACCGCGTAACTCGAGTCGATAATTAGCGTTCGCACTGAACGATTTAGGGTCAGGTCAACAATGATTTGTATTCGAACAATAGCGCTGTGGTCGCGTAGCGAGTGAGCTGGTCTACGAAGCCCAATATCCGAGGTCGATTCCCGCTCACGGCCACCAGCACCGGTGACGATTATCTCAAGCGGTCGTGGGCCTTCTCTGGGTCGACTCAGCCTCAAATGAGAACCTGGTGCGATGCGTGGCCACCCACCCGTACGTGTGCCGTGCTGTCCTTTATAGGTGCTCGCGAACAGCACTTGCCCCAACAGTCTGTTCTACGCTACACGGGGCATCTTTGTCTTTGTTTCGTCAGTGGCGGTGCCGGGCTCAGCGCACCGCGCGCGACCCGAGTTCGATTCCCGCTCACGGCCAACCTCAAGCGACGGATATTTGAACGGCGTCCTGGGCCCTCCCCTAAGTCCGCTCAGCCTTAAACGTACGCGCTCGCTTCAACACATCGAGGGAGTTTACGATAACTCTCTGACGGGAGACAGTTTCGCGGGGAATCGAAATAATAACCAGATGAAGGGATTGCGCGTGTGCAATTACAGACATAATTACTAAACATCCGAGCGCACCAGTCCTTTCTTAGTCGCATCTCGGTCAGACGCGAATGACATCAGCACAGCTAATAATACTGGTCAACACACTTTTTTCTGGCATAAGGTATTCCAACGGTTTTAAAGTAATTTTGGGGTGCTGATTCCAAATCTGGCATCAGTTTTTGTCTATCACATCAGGTTTTTCGAGATATCAAATATTGCATTTTCAATAAAAAACTGCAGAAGAAAAATATTAAATAAATGTGGATATCTACATAAAATTATATTATAAACACACTATCCTAAAAATACAGCACCATATTTTAACACTAAAGCAGTCACTGACTCGCAACAACTTGAAATCTTAAGTGACAGAGTTCATTTCGGGTAAAATCAATGAAAATGGGGTATGCCGCTAGCATAAAAATGAGATTTGATAGAGCAAATCTAAAATCAGATTTGGAATCAGCACCCAGAAATTAGTCTAAAACAGCTGCAAAAGTGCAGGCCAGAAAAAAATGATTTTTTTGTTGACCAGCAATTGAACCGGTGGCAACTTCACTGACCCTCGCATCAGCAAAGCGTGCAGGTCTTATAACCCCAAATGATTAAACGCACTCGCCTCTCTGTCCCTGCAATTAGCGCCGTGCGTATAAAGTGTGGGGGGGGCGACTGCACATATGACAGTATACAGCGACGGATTGTTGCATCTATCTGTGCGGAACTTTGAGTTGTTAATTCGCATAGGGGGAGGAGGAGGGAGGCAGGGTGGGTGATCATGGTCGTGGTTTCCTCCCACGAACATAAATTGTGGGAAAAAAATTGAATTGTCCAAACATTCCATGGATACTGCAGGACTCTACCAACTCACAGTCTGATGGGGGGGGGGGGTGTGAGTGGACCACCCAGCGCGATTGGAGCGGATTAATTATCCACGTGACCCCCCCCCCCGCCGCCTCGCCGTTTGGTAGATTCAGTAAGTCCGGTCAGCTCCAAATTCTCCCGTGAGGTTCTCAATCAGCCAATCTCTACGCCGAACTATCCCGTGCAACGTTGACAACAACAATATGAATGTACGAAAAGTAAGAATACATTTGACCCCTTCTGGCAATAAAACAGGGGGTGTTGTGATGTTCACACACCAAATGGGTAACTTTTGCAAGTGATCAAGTCTGCATTAACCACGCGTGCTTGTGAGATGTTTTCTTGTTCATGTTTTTGTATTTTTGTTTGTTGCGGTTGCACCCGATTCAAGAGCCGAATGGCTCACAGGGATATACCTAATAAATTAAAATGAAAACTGGTGAAAATGCAAACAACACGCTGTGATAATGTGTATGATAATATATGCATTTTCTTGGTTCTTTCGGTAAAGTCACGTAGAAGGGAAGTAATAAAATAATAAAAATAAAACATAATAAAATTATTCTCACGACGTTTCGGCCACAACGCTAGCAGCCGTCCTCAGGTGAAAACCAGGTCCGTCGAGGCGACAGAGTCTGAATGAAACAGCACACGAGCTCATTCAGACTGTCGCCTCGACGGACCTGGTTTTCACCTGAGGACGGCTGCTTGCGTTGTGGCCGAAACGTCGTGAGAATAATTTTATTATGTTTTATTTTTATTATTTTATTACTTCCCTTCTACGTGACTTTACCGAAAGAACCAAGAAGATGAATCCCTGCAGTCACGAAAGCTTTAAATCGAAATTTAATATATGCATTGTGAATTTGTCGGAGCATGTTTGTTTGTACGTTCACCACATCTACCGTGCGTGGTTAATGCACGTCGATAACACGGTGTGGCCTTAAAAGAATAAAAGTATATTAACGTTGGGGCGAGATTTTGGACACTGGCCCTTTGTATGTGCTACGAAGAAGGTGCATTGCTGGCAACGTCGCCCGGTGTATATTTATCGGCCTAAAACGCTGCAATTATGGCTATATTTTCTTCTCTTAATTTAATTTCACGATAAACAAACGAACAAAAGAAACAAATAAATAACAACCCGGGGGGGACAGGGGAAGTGAGGTCTGCGTGTTTAGAGTTCCGCGTGATGCGTCGGGGGGGGGGGGCAATCCCTTTGTTGTCAATCAACACGAACGATTACAATCACAACGTGGTGGAGGGGGGGGACTGTGAGGTGAGGGGGGGGGGGCTGGGTGGTGGTGGGGGCTGGGTGGTGGGGGGGGCTGGGTGGTGGGAGGGGCTGGGTGGTGGTGGGGGGGGGTGGTGGTGGGGGGGGGCTGGGTGGTGGTGGGGGGCTGGGTGGTGGTGGGGGGCTGGGTGGTGGGGGGAGCTGGGTGGTGGTGGGGGGCTGGGTGGTGGTGGGGGGCTGGGTGGTGGGGGGAGCTGAGTGGTGGTGTGGGGCTGGGTGGTGGGGGGGGGGCTGGGTGGTGGTGGGGAGGGCTGGGTGGTGGGGAGGACTGGGTGGTGTTGGGGGGCTGGGTGGTGGTGTGGGGCTGGGTGGTTGGGGGCTGGGTGGTGTGGGGCTGGGTGGTGGTGTGGGGCTGGGTGGTGGGGGGGCTGGGTGGTGGTGGGGGGCTGGGTTGTGGGGTGGGGCTGGGTGATGGGGGGGGGCTGGGTAGTGGTGGGGGGGCTGGGTGGTAGTGGGGGCTGGGTGGTGGTGGGGGCTGGGTGGTGGGGGGCTGCTGTCAACCTTCGCGCTGTGATCGCGCGTACCCGTACGCACACGTAGCGCTGGAATATCCTCGAGCGCGCTTCAGCGACCATCCCGTTATTATCTACACACACACACGTGCAGAGATGACACCACACACACACGTGCAGAGGTGACACTACACACACACACACGTGCAGACATGACACCACACACACACACGTGCAGAGATGACACCACACACACACGTGCAGAGGTGACACCACACACACACACACACGTGCAGAGATGACACCACACACACACACACAGAGGTGACACTACACACACGCGTGCAACAGTGACACCACACACACGTGCAACGGTGACACCACACACACGTGCAGAGGTGACACCACACACACACACGTGCAACCACACACACACACGTGCAGAGGTGACACCACACACACACATGCAACCACACACACACGTGCAGAGGTGACACCACACACACACGTGCAACCACACACACACACGTGCAGAGGTGACACCACACACACACACACGTGCAGGGGTGACACCACACACACACACGCGTGCAACTGTGACACCACACACACAAACGTGCAAAGGTGACACCACACACACACACACGTGCAGAGGTGACACCACACACACACGTGCAACGGTGACACCACACACACACGTGCAGAGGTGACACCACACACACACGCGCAGAGGTGACACCACACACACACACGTGCAGAGATGACACCACACACACACACGCGTGCAACGGTGACACCACACACGCACACAGCCACGTCATAATTCACTTCAGTCGGCCTCTCTCTCTCTCGCAATAGTCAAAGACAAAGATCTCCCTCTCGCCTCAACAGGCTGTTCGGGGCAAGTTCTGTGAGCGAGTCGCGCCTATGAAATGAGCCGTACAATTTTTTTTTTATTTTTTTACCGGTTAATGCCCACTGAGCTATATAGTTCATTTTCAGAAACGATCTGACCAATAGGCCGACACGGCACACGATGGGGTGGTGGGGCCAACACCACGCCCGGCCGTCTTTGTCTCTCCCGTGGGGACGTTTACACAATTGGAGGCTGAGTCGACTTAGGGAGGGAGGAGGTCAAGCCCAGAACCGGTTCAGATAATCGTCTCTGATGCTGATCGTGAGCAGGAATCGAACTCGGGTCTCAGCTCGCTAACCGCTGCGCCACCGCTCCCCATTGTCTGAACCGCGGTTGCCACGTGTCAGGCATCGGCGTTAATTATCGCCAACACAGCTCGCATCGACCGGATTAACCGAACAATACGAGAATGATTGTCGCGAAACAACACCGCGTAACGCATTGGTTTTTTGTTGGCCGTTCCGGTCACGAAGGTTCAACTCGCAAATGCCATCGATCAACTCGCTCCACTGGAGATTCCCGATTAACCACCAGCGGCTTAAACCTGGGTTCGAACCCAGCGTCGGTTCTTGTCAATGAACACAACAACTCATAGCGAATACACCATCCGTTGGCCTCTCATCTCTGCCGTAAAGAAGGGTGGTTGTTTTATATGTTCGGGCCAAGCAGTGTAATTGACGAAAGTGTTTGGGATATTTGTCGTTCGTGCCTTGCAAAGATAATTATGAAAAGTGTAATTCGCCATGTCCATTCATGTTGAGCCCAACTAAAGTTGCTGATCAGTAAATGTCAGCTGAGCTCCAGATGTAAAACGTCTAACTTCGTCCATCAGACTTTCCAGACCAATATAATGTTTTCTAATGAAACGAACTCTGGACCGGTTTTGAATGTACGGGTCTCATCAGGGGCATCAGGCTTGTGAAACAAATGTTGCTGAATTATCAGATATGTATGGATTGAATGAACTTCTTTCGCACCGTACGTAGCCAAACACGCTAATCGGCGGTGCGAATTGTGAGGATATATAATTGTCCAGGACACTCGATGTGAACTGTAACAAACCATCTTGCTTCTGCTACTGCTGCATTAGCACAAATAGGAAACGTATCATTGGCGACGTTTCGAACGAGGGCTCTGTTTCACAGAGTTGGAGGCTGCACTTGTGTTATGATGGACATTCTATTTTAAAAGGGTTGTTTTTAATGGGAAAATAATAAATAAATAAATAAGCCACGACGTTTCGATTGCAACACAAGCAATCATCATCAGGTGTGACAACCACAGCAAGAAAAATTTTATACTGTAAAAAAGAAATTACTGTAAACATTTTTAATTGCTGTGGTTGTCACACCTGATGACGATTGCTTGTGTTGTAATCGAAACGTCGTGATTTAATTTTTTTTTCACCTACGTGACTTTACTGAAAGAACCAAAGAGTATGGATCCGTGCAGTCACGAAAACTTTAAATCTAGAATATTTTTAACGACCAATTTTTTTTATTGACGTATGGATAGTTAAACTAATATGAACACCAGACCAGCCATTGCTACAAACAAAAAAAGTCTTACCAAGTATAGAATAATAATAATAATGCCAATGTTTCATGCGCATTCCATCCTAGGATACCAATGCGCAATGCATCAAAAGCAGGGAACAAAAACAGAATCAGGGGCAACCGGCCAAACATAAAGAGGGGCGGGGGGGCAATTTGGGTTTTCAAAGCAGACTTAAATCGATCAACCGACTCTGTCTGATTCCCAGTGGCAAGGCGTTCCATATGCTGGGCGCCACGCGAACGAAAGCCCGATCGCCAAAAGAGCGTAAACCAAGACCCGGGAGATGCTGAGCAGTTGGAAATCACAAGCTCTTAAGGCCCATGATGGAATGTGTAAATGTGTTCCGTCCCTGCAAGTGTGAAGTCAAGATGTAAGTGTTGTGTTGGCGAGTCCCTCTTAAAGAGGGCGTGCGATGCGTGGGCGTGCAGAGCGCGCACACAATTCGCGGCTTCTCCCGGCCAGCTTTGTCCCGTCAAATGGGCAGTGGTGGCGGAGCGCAAACCGAGTGTTGAACGCGCGCCTCTGTGTGCTTGGGTGCACGATGTCAAAGAAAAAGAGCGCTCGCTTTGGGTGCACTGTGTCACAAACAAAGTAAAAAAAAAGTCGCGCCTCGCCCTCGTCCCTGCGGGGACGCGCGTGAAGTGGGAGAGATAATTAAAACACAAGATCACACGATGTGTGTGTGTGTGTATCTAGGAGTGGGTGTGTGTCTAGGTGTGTGTGTGTCTAGGTGTGTCTGTGTGTGTCGAGGGGTGTCTGTGTCTGTGTGTGTGTCTAGGTGTGTGTCTGTGTGTGTGTCTGCGTTTGTGTAGCGGTTAGCGCGCTGCGCTATGAACCCGGCGACACGGGTTCGATTCCCGCTCACGGCAAACACCAGTGACGATTATTTGAACCGGTCCCGGGCCTCCCTTAGGTAGACTCAGCCTCAAATGAGTACCCGGTGCGATGTGTAAACATCGCGACTGGGGAGACAAAGGCGGTCGGGCGTGGTGCTGGCCACCCACCCCCTCGTGTACCGTTCCGGCCTTCATAGGTGCTCGCTAACAGCACTTGCCCCTACAGTCTGTTAAGGCTATACGGGGGATCTTTGTTTATTTTCCCTTTGTCCTTGCCTCGGGGGAGCGGTGGCGCAGTGGTGGTTTAGCGCGCTGCGATTACGAACGCAGCAGAGACCCGAGTTCGATTCCCGCTCACGGCCACGAACACCGGTGGCGATTATCTGAACCGGTTCTTGGCCTCCACTAGGTCGACTGGTGCGGGGTGTAAACATCGCCACTAGGGAGACAAAGGCGGCCGGGCGTGGTGCTGGCCATCCACCTCCTCGCGTGCCGTGACGGATTTCGTAGGTGCTACTCGCTAACAGCACTTGCCCCACACAGTCTGTTAAAGGCTACACGGGGGGAGGGATCTTTGTCTTTGTGCGCGTGAGTTCGTCACATCGAGCAAGAAACGACGGTTCCGTGCGCTGTTGCCCCCAATGACCTGTCACTATGCAAATGTTGATCGCAACCGGTGGCTCGCCGTCGTCTTCTTCTTATTATTCTTTCGCGCGGCTGCTGATGTAGATGAAGAGCAACGACTACGATTTCACATTCGGGTGGGGCAAGCCCAGCAGACAACCGCGTCAGGAGAAGCGAGCGCAGTGCGTCGTCATCGTCGCCGTGATCTCTCCTTCTTCGTGTGTGTGGATCGGGGCATCGCGTCGTTGCACGTTGCACGGTGTCTGTTCTGGATGACCACAGTCGCACACTGCTACTGGAGAGAGTTTTCTTTTAAATTTTCTCTTTGTGCATCAGGGTGTCCGCATCTGCTGCTGTAACGGTTTGTGCAACGCGTGGTTGATCACGTGGCAGGGATAGTGCCATGTGGTTGATCACGTGACACAGATAGTGCCACGTGATCAACCACGTGACACAGATAGTGCCATGTGGTTGATCACGTGGCACAGATATTGCCACGTGATCAACGGCATGGGCACAATCTGCGTCTTGTCAAACGAGATTGCGTGTCTGTGGGTACCGGTTTTTTTTCTGCCAGCATCAAGATGATGAATAAATCAAACAGGCGTTAAGTTGTTCAAACACCAAATTGACACCGATCGTGTGTGTGTGTTTTTATGTATATTTTAATCAGCGTGTTTGAATCATTAACACTGCTTAGTAAAATGACGAAACATTACTGAAAAGCGCCTTCACACACGCACACACAACAAATTAAAATAAAATCCAACGAAATGATTTCATCTGGACACTTAGAGGTACGCGTTCCATGAAGTAATTCGTACATCCTTTGTATGTTTACCGGCGGGTTTAATTATATTTATATTGCAAACGAATCAAGTGCAGAATTGATTACAAAAAAAGAACAGAGCATGCAGGATATCAGCTGGGGTGGCACTCGACACGCCCGTGGGAAAGTGAAATGTCACTTTTTCTGGGATCATCACATCCTCATCTCGATTCGCTACTTCTTGGCGTCAAAGTGAACGGCTGATTATAATCTCATTCTAGTTTAAGACGTAGGAGTTGCCTTTCGCGACCAATATCATACAAAAGATATTTTTTTTTTGGGGGGGGGGGGTTAGATCACGTAAATATGAATGTCTCATTTAACCCACCACCACCCGAAACAACCAATTAGTAAGGTTTGTCACGAAAACAGAACGTGCCAATTCGTCACTAGTACAACACACCTGTGTGTTGGAGAGAAAATCTACAACATTTACAATCTGAGTACGACGTTTCGCCAGTAATTACAACCAGCATCATCAGGCGGACAGCCAGATTTGTGTAGAAATCCTCCTGTTTCGTTCCTTAAATAGCGGGATAGATCATTCTGACGTCTTCGTATTTACGGGTTGTTCAGCATCTTTCAATGCTTCTCTGCGTCTATGATTCCTGCTGTGCGTCTTCAACGCGCATTCAATGCGATGCGGTTTTTTTTTCTAGATTTGAAGCTTTCGTGACTGCAAGGATTCATATTCTTAGGTTTTTTCGGTAAAGTCACGTAGGTAAAACATTATTAATTTTAAAACATTATTAATTTTAATGTTTTACCTACGTGACTTTACCGAAAAAACCTAAGAATACGATGTGGTTTTGTTCCCTTCCAAACGCTGTTGAGCCCCCAGTAAACATTGAGCGTTCTGAGCAATTTTGAGCAAAACTCGCAGCGACATCATTTTAACAGCAAACCGAATACAACCAAAGAGGCGAGACTTTGAAAATAGAAGAGAAACTTGAATTTCGATGAAAGAAATCAGCTTCAGCCGAGTCTGTCAATAATACAGGATGTATATTCTTGGTTCTTTCGGTTAAGTCACGTAGAAGGGAAGCAATAAAGTAATAAAAATATTAAACAATAAAATGCTCACGACGTTTAGATTGCAACACAAGCAATTATCATCAGGTGATTTTCAAAATGTCTTACTGTGGTTTTCACACCTGATGATGATTGCATGTGTTGCAATCGAAACGTCGCGATAATTCTATTGTTTTATATTTGTATTGTTATTGTTTCCCTTCTATACGTGACTTTACCGAAAGAACCAAGAATATGAATCCCGCAGTCACGAAAGCTTTAAATAAAAAAATACAGGGTGTGTTAAGATGTTCAAACGCCAAATAGATACTTAATACAAGACATCAAGTCTACATTAACCCACCATCATGCTTGTGGTAACATATGTAGAAACAAGCATGAGTCGATTATATAATTGAGTGGCATCCTACACTGTACAAACAAAGCCAAGGGTCGCCCTGTCTGGCATAAACGCATTTTACATTTTGTGTTATATTTACGAACTATTTACAATACTTTCCACGTGGGAATTCTCTTGAGATGGATACGTCTCTCGTTTGCTAACGCTGCCCGATCAGGGTGTCGAGAGACGCGACCACGTAACACACGCGCGTGGCAAATGAAACACGTTACACGGTGTGTGTGTGTCACACCCACGGCGTGTGTGTCACACCCACGGTGTGTGTGTGTGCAACACTCACTGTGTGTATTCTCAGGTTTTTTCGGTAAAGTCACGTAGGTAAAACATTAAAAGTAATGAAAGTAAAATAAAACAAAACAACAGCCGCGTCCAAGCCGTCGCCAAATGTTTTGTTGGCTCCCTCCCCCTCCCACCCCCCTCCCTCCCGATACGTTCCATTCATTGGCTACCACATTCTGATGAACTCCCCCCCCCTCTCCTCCCCCCCTTCAACTTGCTTATAAGGGATTACATCTTGAATCATTGCTTCACTTGATGCAGCTAATCTGGCTGTGACGGTCCCACCTGATGACGGAGACTTGTGTTGCCTCCGAAACGTCGTGAATTTTATTTTTATTTTTGTTTTGTTTTATTTTATTTTACTTTCATTACTTTTAATGTTTTACCTACGTGACTTTACCGAAAAAACCTGAGAATATGAATCATTGCAGTCACGAAAGCTTCAAATCTAGAACTCACTGTGTGTGTGTGTATAACACGGCGTGTGTGTGTGTATAACACGGTGTGTGTGTGTGTACAACACTCACGCACGAAGCAATACCCCACACCCCAAGCGCCCTCCACCTTGCGCGAGCAGCATCCGAGAGATCGAGCAAAAACAACGGATCACGACCCACACGCACTGCTCCACCCGATCCAACAACCGCACACGCAAACCACGCGGTTGGACGGATGGCTCTCACGTGCGAACGGCCGTCATC
Organism: Lampetra fluviatilis; assembly: GCF_964198595.1. Lineage (NCBI taxonomy): Eukaryota > Metazoa > Chordata > Hyperoartia > Petromyzontiformes > Petromyzontidae > Lampetra > Lampetra fluviatilis. The sequence goes on along the minus strand of NC_136295.1, from coordinate 3,029,386 downwards.
CTCGCAGCAGCAACAGCAGCAGCAGCGGTGGCTTGTGGCTTAAACGTCGAACAAAGATGGTGGTCACTTGCATCGCGCGATGCTTTCAGAAGCGCTTCTGCGGCCGTTTGGAACACTCTTCCCTTCCGATATTAGGAAGCCAACTGGAGCTATGACCTTTTACATCTCGAGTGACAGCTCGTTTATTTTAAAACTGCTTTTGTGTATTTAGCTCGTTGTCCTTCCTCCGCACCTCCAATTAGCACGATTGACTCCGTACGGTTTCGAAAGAAGTTCAACAAACACACACACACATCATACAATAGGCCAACACGTGACATTGCCCCCGTTGCTTCAGCTCGCCGGCCAGTCGGTAGACCAATTCGTGCAACCAAATTCGACCCCCCCCCCCCAGGCTCTCGCGAGCGCAAGGCGCTACTCCAGCATGTGGACAGCCCATCTGTTCCATCTGTACGGGATAGAGTGTTTCTCCCTCTCGCACGAACGCGATCCCCACTCTCGACTCTATCATCACGACGACATTCACAACTCAACAATATATCTCCGTGCGCTTGCGTACAACAGCAAATAACTCACATCCACAGTTTGCTGTTATTTGTTTTATATTATAAACGGCTCTACGTAGTATTATATACATGTGCGTGTGTGTGTGTTGTCTCACTGTATAGCATTGGCTATGTTTATGGGAGTATTAATGTGTTGACGCTTTGGGTGGCAGATTTGTTCCAGAAAGGTGCCATTGTGTTTAAGCAAAACAAAAATGACATTTAGGTGACTATATAGTGAACATCACACCCAGTTAAATACGTAACTAAATACACACCACTGGACACATTCGGCGATAGCACCGTGTGGCATTAAAAGGAAAATTATATATTTAATAGGCGACGTTTCGAGCAATGGCCCTTCTTTATAGCACATCTATGAGAGGTCAAAGGAGAGTAGATGATGCAAGTTGGAAGACTGCACCTTTGGGACGTGATGAGAATTAAAACGTTTGAACATTTTATTACGACTGCTTTTTAAATTGGCGTGTGAACACTCACACTTACTTCCGGTACAGACAAACCCCTTCAATAGTAAAACAATAAATAAACTAAACACAGACAACCGTGAAACACAACTGCACAGCTCCTCGGATTTCTCCACGATAAATAAAGATTCAGATTCTGAACTAAATTAACTACGGATCGATACGCGTTGACACGTGACTATGTATGGGTGGACATCAACTCGCCACATCGATTTTTTTTTGCACTGAGAGATCGATTGGCATTGACACGCTAATCTTGCACGTGCAGCCAAGGACAGAGGGAGTTCACTCAGCACGTCAGCAGCACGTCGCGTTTCTCACGAAATCACAATTGATAAGAATGTTTTTATAATGAAGGGGGGGGGGGGTGGAAATATCGCGGATTAAATCACCGAGGACATTTTTTAAAAAGTTATGTAAATCGTAAAACTCATTGCTTTACGCGGTTTTCCCCGCGGAGGCATTGTGGCTAAAGGCGAATATCGTCCGCGTATCTACCGAAAATACAAATATGTATTTTTGTTTAGTCCCGCAGCATAATAACAGTGAACAACTCTTCTGTGGATTTGTCATTGACACACAACAACAACAACAACAACAACAAATCCCAAACGAAGCGCACTGGGTTATGTAATTGAAGGTAAAATTAAAACTCACAACTAAATAATCTCAACGCGTCGGCTTTCGCGAATCTGGCTGCCGCCTGATGAAGCCAGTTGTAATTACTGGCGAAACGTCGTACTAAGATTGTGAATGTTGTGGATTTGCTCTCCAACACACCGGTGTTGCTGTACCAGTAACGAATTGGCACGTTCTGTTTACGTGACAACCCTTACTGATTGGCTGTGTCGGCTGGTGGCGGGTTTAACGACACATTCCTATTTACGAGATCTAACCCAAGAACCGGTATTGTCAAGATCTAAATAAACATCGCGTTAAATCCGTAACGAGTCACATGTCACATGCTGCAACGTTTAATTCTACATCTCACCCGATAACGCGTGTTCACTCCCGTAGATTCGTTTAAGCAGCGCTATTAATTAAATCCACGTGTGTGCGTGTGTGGTTAATTGCAAGTCACATTGGCGTTTCAATGTATGGGTAATTATGGAGCGGTGGCGCAGTGGTGAGCGCACTGCGGTAATACACCAGCCACGGTTAACACCAATCCTGGTCAACCACGATATGACTGACCAGCACTGCGAGACGAGCGTGGTTAATGCCTTTAATCCAGCAGTGGTTTGACAAGGGGCTTTGCATCGCTATATATGTGCACGTTGAACTTCTTTCGTAGCCAACCGTGCTAATTGAAGGTGCGATGGAAGGACAACAAACTAAAGACAAAGAACAGCTCTCAAGGAATGAAAGCAGTTCTATGATAGAGTACAGTATAGGATCACGCAAATGTATCTCACACCACGTAATATTCATTATCATATTACATTTTGAGATCATGACGTTTTTTGTAGCCATTACGTAATATTTCCATTTATCTTACGTCTTTTGAAATCACCAATATTAAGTATATGTTGCACATTACCCATTACGGTGTTTTACATACAAATGACCACTATATATGTGTACCGATGCTGATATAAGCTTGATGTTATATTGACGGTCGAGTTATAATGCTTGGGAAACGATGGCGTTTGGTTCGCATTACTGTGGTAATTACACACGCCAACATAAATGCATGCTGGCTATCTGTGCACGTTATGTGTGTATAGCAACGTTATGGATGTTGACCTTCTTTCGCACCGTACGGAGTCAACCGTGATAATCATAGGTACGTTGATCCTTCTGGACTGCTGTTTGCCACTGCTGTTACTCCTTTGCGAGCAATTACAAACACTTTAAAGTGACTATCAGAATTTAATTTAACACGGGACAATATATAATGATATAAGCTGCGGGACTGTAATTTTCAGTGACAATATTTATAGGAATTTTAATTTATGGTCGAGACGTTTTTGACGTCATTCACATCGCTCCTCCGACATAAAACATAGAAATAAAACAGCTACGCGCATTACAAAATCAGCGTTGACTCTCCACGTACGGGCCCTCTCTCATTGTGTAACCCCATATAATCTAAACTACGTTTGTTTTTTTTACTTTGCCAGATTAGGCCCCCCTGAGCTACGTTTTTTAGAAGCCACCTGGCCGTCACAAATGACAGCTCAACGAAGTGGCCCATCATCATCATCATTGTGAACATTTATAGCAGCCAAATACTCTAAACGCGTCACGTTCATTCTAAACGCGGCGGTGGGGAAACCCGGAGGACCCGCAGAAAAATCCACGCGACCACGGGGAGAGAGAGAGCGAGAGAGAGACACCGCAAACTCCAAATATACAGCAGCAGGCGTCAGGGGTCAGGATCGAACCCAGGCCCACCGAGTGAGGTTCAGTTTTGCCCCCGCGAACGCTGTGTCAATGTGACCGTCGTATCCGTCTCCTGCCGCGTCTCGGCCGAGCCGGGGTTAAACGACCTCTTTGTTTGCCCACCTCTCTCGTTCTCGAAGGTGTCAACGATGGCTTTTAACCTCCCTTGTACAACTCCCGCGCACCATGCAATTGGCTTTTCCCGTTCACCCCTGTCCTGCCTTGTACCCCACCCTCGGTGAACGAGATTATTTGGTTCCGCGAAAACTCGTCGTTAATCGAAATTTCCCGTTAATCGAATATCGGAAATACATGTTCAAGACGATTGGAAGTTGACCCCTTTTTTCACCCTAAAAACTGTTGCTCTCAAAACGCTCATAAAAGGTGCGAGTCGCTGATTGGCTGAGGGTCTTCCGAGTCCGACTTAAGGGAGCGCTCCGAATGGCCGAAATTGGCGTGTCCGCGTGATACCGTAAACAGGCATACCGTTGATCGAAAATGTATCGTTAAAAAAACCAATGAGCGGTCCCTACGGGAGGCGGATCGTTTATCGAAATATCGTTAATCGATGGCATCGTAAACCGAGGAACCACTATATATGTGTGTGTGTGTTAGGGGCCATCCATAAATGACGTCACGCGATTTTGGATGATTTTTGACCCCCCCCCCCTCCACTTCACACGGCGTCACAAAAAGTCAGACCCCCCCTCAAATATGACGTTACAAAGATCTGCCCCCCCCAAACCATATTTCCATTTCGAAAATGAAACATGCTTAATGTGCCGCTGCACTCTGATGTTGTAGGAGAAAACATTTATTAAAAAGTACATTTAATTAAGGAGAACGTGTTGTCTATATTTATTTAAAGTTGCGCATTTTGATGTGACGTCACATTTCTCAACCCCCCCCCCTCGTCACACATCGTCATAAATGTCTGACCCCCCCTCCCACCTAGGTGCGTGACGTCATTTATGGACTGCCCCTTATGTGTGTGTGTGCTATGGTGCAACACACGCATCTGTGGGGAGCTGTCGTGTAGTGGTTAGCGCGCTGCACTACGAACCCGGTGACCCGAGTTCGATTCCGGCTCACGGCCAAAGGTGCTGTACTATACTGACAGTGGTAACCCTCTGTACAGGACTGCAGCGATAATTCCTTAACTCGATTCGCAGTCGGGCTGAGCTGTAATTCTCGTGCAGACGCAACACACAAGTCGCCCGGGTCTAAAGAATTTACAATTCATGATTCATTTATGGGTTAATTATTGTAATGGATCGGTCCTGGGCCTCCCCCTAGGTCGACTCAGCCTCAAATTAGTATATGGAGCGGTGTGTCAACATCGCTACTGGAGGGGGGGGGGACAAAGGCGGCCGGGCGTGGTGCTGACCAACCACCTCTTTGTGTGCCGTGCCGGTCTTCTGCTCGCTATTAGCACTTGCCCCAACAGTCTGTCAAGGCTATACGGATGATCTTTGTCTTTGCTTGCCTCTGATACGCATATTTTGCAACTGAATCGTGTCCATGTATCTAAGCAAGTGCTATTGGCCTGCAGTTAAGTTGCGATGTGGCTCGCATTGATGATGCAACCCGATACGACCGTTGCCGTGGCTTTAACGTCGGCTGCGGTAATAATAGTTAAGACTCAACACGTTCGGCAATAACACTGTGACCTTAAAATAAAAATCTAAACATATATATAATAGGGCGGCGTTTCTGGCAATGGTCCGTCTTCATATCACATGTAGATAAGAGAGGCCGGGAAGAGAAGCAGGGTGAATACGAATAATAATACGAGTTGGAGGCTGCACTTGTGTTACACTCCAAAACGATTTCAGAAGAAAAAATGTGCTCGATGTGTTTCAGGTAGACTGCCTGAAACACAACAGACTACAGTAGAACCTCGGAGATCGAACGCACCAGAACTCGAACAAATCGGTGTTCGAACGATATTTCCGAACATTTTTTGGCCCGGAAACCGAACGAAATTCGGAGGTCGAACGGCCAATCGCGGCTTGAAAGGAGCTGTACGGCTGAGACGCGTATGGCCAGCGTGCATGACGCTTGCCCAGACAAAGGTTTGACCTCCTCCTCCTCCTCACCACCTTCCACTCAAGCCATCAACTCTCCTTACTACAGGTAAAGTGAAGTTCAATGTTCATTTGTTTAATTTATTCCATATATTTATTCATTTATTGCATTTATCTATTGAGTTTCTTGTTTTTTGTATGATTTATGCATGCAATTACTGTAAACTTCGTGTATAAATGCTTTATATTGAGAGATGTCTTGTGTCTGGAACCAATTAATGTCATTTACATTAATTCTTATGGGGAAAATTAATTCGGTGTTTGGACAAATCGGTGTTCGAATGGCCTTCTGGAACGAATTAAGTTCGATCTCCGGCGTACCACTGTATTCAAATTTTAGAAGAATTTTTTGAAGACTAATTTAATTTGAGAAGTCTAATATAATTTGAGAAGACTAATTGAATTTTCATGCCTCGCAAAAAGAAAATCGACACAATTACCTAAAATTCACCAATTATTACCAACCGAACATCTGTGAAAGAAATAAAAAGTTTTATACCTCATCGAATTCCTCCAGTATGAATACATATTCTGTTTAAAAATATATGTTTCTTCAAGGTTTGGATCTCATTTTAAAAATATGTGGGATATTTTCAGGTTTCTAAACTCAAGGACTGTGTGTGTTTTTTTACCTGAAAATGTTATATATGCAAAATGTCATGTAAATGACCTCAAATTTCAGGCCTGAAATTCCAGGCTTTTCTCCCTCCCCCCCCCCCCTTGAATCTTTAGCTTTCCTCGAATTGCGTGAAGCATTTCAGGCGCTATTTACCTGAAATTTAAGTCACTATGCTTGTTTTGTGCAATGCAAGCTAAACACGTCTGTCTGTTGTGTTTCATGTACAGTTTTTGACACGTGTGTTGCTGTATATGGGTGTAGTGCGGCTCAAACTATTTTTACCATTAATTAACACAGCATATACAATGCAACTTTGCACAGATTGTTATGGAATTTTAATGGTGCTATGTATACTCATAATACAAAACTACTAAACACTATTCACTTGTAATAAACATTCCAAGGAGCACAATTTACTGAGAAAAAAAACAAGCGTTCTTAACAGTTTATTAAAACGTGCTTTAACATTGATCAAGGTTACATAACAATACAATCGAAGTCTCTATGACAGCATAACAGCCTTCACACATTCCGTAATATATTAAATTGTCAGTGGAATATTAAGGAACAGAAATGTGCTCGGCAGTAAATATGATTGCATCATGTGTAACACAACACACGTGTGTACAAGTGAGACATATAAGACTGCAATTTCAGAACAACGTTGATATTTTTGCCTGGATTTCGGTTCATTTTATTTTTTCTGTAATTGTGATGAATACACATTTGTCCTCAGCTTCCAATGAGTCATTAAACCAGTATGTATTTATTTTTTCAGTCTTCACATCCAAATTACTTCCTCGTGATATTACCACCGCCTTACTGAGGGTACCGTTTTTCAAAAGGGGTTTGAAGTCCACAATCAAACTCAGCTTTTTGCGAACTGCTTTTTTGCGTTAGTTTGTTGTCCTTTTCGCGCACCTTCGATTAGCACGGTTGGCTACGTGCGGTACGAAAGAAGTTCAACATACATACATCGTACACACAAATTAAATCTGCTCTATTTATAGTTTTAAATGAGCGAGTTTGCAGCAACCCACCTTTGAAAATAAATGCAACCTCTGCACTTACAACTTTTTGAAACTGAAATTGGATGACTTCTTCCCGCGGACCATTTCCAAACCAGATCACCCGATGTTTGGATAACTCAATTAGACACACAAACTAACGAAAGTTAAAGGTTACGTAAACACTGATGCAGACTGTAAGAAAAAAAACTGGCTTCAACATTTTAAATTATATTTCTAGATAAATATGTCCAAAACGACTTCATGCAAAAAATATAATCTTTTTAAGTCTTAGTTTTAGTTTTAGTCCCGCACCCACCATTTACAGGTCCAATAACAAGTACAATTACATTTTGGATATTTCTGATAATAAGCAGTAAGTACATGGATGTTGTTTAGGCTAAATGTACGCTTTGTAATCCTCCTCCAATGTTCCCTCGCCCGCCTTCCGATGAAACGGGGCCCAAAATTTATAATAGTTGTTGTTGTTCTTGATATTGTTTTGCTGTCCTGCCCAGGCTTGCATATGATGTTGACAAACCTGCAGGCTTGTACGTACTCGTGCATTTTGTACCTTCCTGCTTTATGTATATCTAGTTATTTTGTGGTGACTTGCTCAATTTCCCTCGATCTTACGCGTGTATCTTTTATTGTTTGCTTGTTGTTGATGTAACTCGCTGACTCCGTACCCCGACTGGACAAGAAAATCGTAGCTTATCACATTCCGCCAGGATAAACAAAGACACTGATTCCGAATAACACTTTGAGCATATTTATGGTCATAAGCATTGTTTAAACACTACCTCGGCAATATATTACATTGATAGCTATTTTTGCAAGTGTCATACGTCACACATTTCACATTTTAATCTCTAAAATGTTGGGGGGTGCAACATATACAGTTACATTTCGGGATATTTACAGTAAAAATTATTAATTCGACTTAATCAAGGTAAAATTTGCAGTCTTCTATCTCTTATGGAAGTACCAGAGAATAAAAAAAATGAGTCCACCTATTAAAATTAGTTTTCTAAATATTTATAATCATAAGGGTTATTTAGGCTTCATGTATAAAAACGTTAATCTTTCTATCCCTCTGGAAGTTTAACCTCAGTCACTCACAATATGCTACATCGCATGTATACGATACAGCATAACATTTAAACGTTTAAATAACAACATTACACATCCTAGATTTGAAGTTTTCGTGCCTGCAGGGATCCATACTCTTTGGTTCTTTCGCTAAAGTCACTTAGGTATAAAATAAATTTAATCACGACGTTTCGGGCGCAACACAAGCATCTGTCATCACATATAAAGCACAATCTTTGTAATAGGTAACAATATATTAAGGAAAGAATACATTTAAAATACTCGATGCTAAAAATATACCGCAAACATTGACGTCACAATAACTACCGCCTCCGTCCAACGCGGACGACGTTTGAGTGGGCGGATGTGACGTCACGGTCGCCATTTTATGTTTCGCGAAGAGAAATTCTGGGCAAAGTGCCTGAATTATTTTCTTGTTTTACATTTATAAAGCGCCTCTGAATAACCCGACTTCACGCGGTTCCTGTAGCATTCCAGGCAAAGCCTGCCTGAAATGTATTTACATTGTACATCGTTGGCTTCATGAGAATTAGATTTTTAAAATATATTTTCTGATTACAAGTTTTTTTTTATTGACGTATCAATGAATAGTGAATAGTTCCCATACCAGTTTGTCATCATATATATTTTTTATCAGAACACATTTTTAAAATGTAATTCTTATCGGGCCCCATGTTTGTAAAAGTGCAGCCTACAATTCTTATTATCCATCTATCGCTCTAATCTCTTTATGTATTTTCCATAAAGAAGATCCATCGCCTGAAACGTAGCCTATTTATATATATTTTTCCTTTTAAGGTCACACACATAGTGTTATTATTGATGAAAATGTTGAGTTGTTACGTATTTATTATTAATTGTACTTGTGCACCACTGCCAACGCAATAGCGGCATCACCAACACAATGAGTTGTTTTACGTTGGTAGAGCAAATCTGCTTCGGCAGACCGTGACGATTATGAATTGTACTCTTGTGTGTGTACTGCCGAGTGGGAATAACCATTTACATATATTTTTTAAACATATCTCACTCTAAAATGTTAACTACAGTACTTGAACAAAAATAGTTCATGATGGGAGTTATGCTGTATTTTTACAAGGTTAAAATGACCCATGAAGTTGAATTGTTAAGTTATTTTAGGCAATTGTACACACACCACGGTGATAAGTGTTTATAATATTGTCATCTTTGTAATATGCATCATCACGTCAGCTGCTTTATCATAAGAACACGCGTTTAATTTGCACCCTTTCTAAACGGGGGTTTTTGCAACACACATACACAATAACTAACGATAACTATTTTAACTTTACAAGGTAAAGCCCACTGAGCAATATAGCTTGCTTTCAGAAGTGACCTGGCTATCACAAATGATAGCTCAACGAATTGGCTTATCGTGTGGAAATTTGTAGTAGCAGCCAAATACTCTAAACGCGTGTTTCTAAACGTGGAGGAGGAAAAAAATGGAGGACCTGGTGAAAAATCCACGGGACCACGGGGAGAGAGAGAGACACGAAAACTACAAATATACAGCAGGCGTCAGGGTCGGGATCGAGCCCACGGCCTCCTGCATACCAGGCAATGGAGATGACATATTGCCACCGTGACGACCAGCGTGGTGAAGTATGGTTGGCTATGTACGGTGCGAAAGAAGTTCAACATACATGCGAGTAAGGCCTTCATCCAGCAGTGGATTAACAAAGGTGCTGTACTATACTGGCAGTGGTAACCCTCTGTACAGGACTGCAGCGATAATTCCATAACTCGATTCGCAGTCGGGCTGAGCTGTAATTCTCATGCAGACGCAACACACAAGTCGCCCGGGTCTAAAGAATTTAGAATTCACGATCATTAATTTGTGGGTTAATTATTGCCATTATGTCGAAGCGTAATAGCATACGCATCATGACCAAAGCACCGCATTGTTGTTTCTGCGTTTGTAAGCAACATCAGCAAATGCGATTGTCACATTAGCGTGTACTATAAACGACCCTAAGCTCTAGTTAACACAATTAGCAGTCAACATGTGCTTGATATATTGTACATATCCCAGTACTTTGGTTCAAAAAAATATATATGTATTTCTGAATCAATTATTGGGCTGTTGGGGCAAGTGCTGCTAGCAAGCATCTATTAAGGCCGGCACCACACCGGCCGCCTTTGTCTCCCCATCGCTGACGTTTACACACGACACCAACGCACCTCCGATGAGCACGGTTGGCTATGTACGGTGCAAAAAAAGTTCAACGTACGCGCAAAGATAAAGATCCCCCCCGTTGAGCCTTGTCTGTAGACTGTTGGGGAACGCGTGGTTGCCGGGCAGATGTTTAGGCTCTTTGGTTCTTCGTAGTTATAAAATAAAATAAATCACGACGCTTCGATCGCAACACAAGCGGCCGTCATCAGGCAAAGGAAGGAGCTATCGAAAACGTCGTGATTTGTTTTATTTTATTTCTAACCACGTGACTTTGCCGAAAGAACCAAAGAGTATGGATTCCTGCAGTCACGAAAGCTTCAAATCAATGTTAGATATTTAGGCCTTGATTGGACACGGCACGACCGGGTGGTTTGGTACAACTCACTTCCAGCCGCCTTTGTCTCTCCAGTATCGATGTTTTAAACACATGCAGAACGCCGCGGCTCCCCAGCTGCATTGACACAAAAAAAGCAAAGATCCCCCGGATAGCCTGAACAGACTGTGGGAACAAGTGCTGTCAGCGAGTAGTACCGATGAAGGCCGCCACGGAACACGAAGGGGTAGGTGACCAGCACCACGCCAGGCCGCCTTTGTCTCCCTCGTGACGATGTTCACGCACCGCACCAGGTACTCATTTGAGGCTGAGTCGACCTGGGGGAGACCCAGGACCGGTCCAGATAATCGTCACTGGTGTTGGCCGTGAGAGAGAATCCACAAAGACAAAGATCCCCCGTATAGCCTTAAGATACTTTTTGGGGAAAGTGTTGTTAGCGAGCACCTATGAAGACCGGAACGGTATACGAGGGGGTGGGTGGCCAGCATCACGCCCGGCCGCCTTTGTCTCCCCAGTGGCGATGTTTACACACCGCACCAGGTACTCATTTGAGGCTGGGGAGCGAAAGTCTAGCGGTGAGCGCTACGCTGCGCTATGAACCCGTCGACCCGGGTTCGATTCCCGCTCACGGCCAACACCAGTGACGATTATCTGAACCGGTTCTGGTTCTCCCCTAGCTCGACTCGGCCTCAAATACATACGCACACGCACACACAAACTTCCTGCGGCATTTTAACTTGACTGTGCAGGTGTCACTGACGAGCACCGCTGCAATGTTGAACAGATCTCACGTCCCACGCTCAGCTTGCTGCGTGTTGGTGTCAGCCGTGATGCGCCGTGGCCATTCGCAACCCCCCCCCCCTTTCTCGACTAACGCAACATGCAGCCTCTGCGGTACAGCTCGACACGACGGCGGCCACATCCGACCTACAACGCAGAATAAGTATTCATATTGGCGGAATCCGATGAGCTATGAAGCTCTTTAACACAGATGTCCGGCGCACGCGACAAAGCATGGAGTGTTGTCAGGGTCAGGTAGTCGTTTCACTGCACCAGTTGCATTCTATCAATCAAACAAACCCTTGCTTTATTAATAAAGGCGCGTATATATCATTAATAAGCTATAAACGAAACTATAAACATTTTTTTTCTATTTTACCAAGTAATTCCCGCTGGGCTGTACAGCTGTTTTTCAGAAGCGACCTGGCCACAAATGATAGCTCAACGAAGTGGCTTATCACGTGGAAATGTATCGTGGCCAAGTAATCGAAACGCATGATTCTAAATGTATGGGGAAAAACCGGAGGACCCGGATAACAATGCACGCGACCACGGAGAGAGAGAGACACGCAAACTAAAAAATATACAGCACGCGTCAGGGTCGGGATCGAACCCACGACCTCCTGTATACCAGGCGAAGTAGTTAACATCTCACCCTCGTAGCCCTCCTTTTTATAATTCTCTAACAACTTTAAACGGTACAATTAGCACACTCATAATAATCAGGTTATGTGCTGCTTCTTCTGCTTCTTCTTCCGTACGGCTGCTGATGTAGATGCAGAGCGACGGCTACAATTTCACTCCGAATGGACAATCACCTTCATAATTCATAACATTGCGAAAACAAAATCTATTTCGTTATTGCCATCATCATCATCATTTACAGGCCTTTGCCAACCCACTGCTGAATGAATTGTTCATACTTCACCGCGTTAGGTCAGTGCCGGATAAAGCGAGTTCGGGGCCTGTAGCATATGTTATAAAGGGGCCATAAAAAACACAAATATTAAAAACACATTTTTTACTTGCATAGTAAAATTATTATTATTTGTTTCACTTGCTATACAGCCAGATATTACGACAAACCGTTCACCTTAAACACGCAGTCGTTAATAAAAGTTAAAGGCGGTATAGTACTGTAGTAATAGAGCAAGTGCAGAATCACTGAACCGGAATTTATAGCTTGAAAGCATTTAGCGCGGGGCCCTTGAAAGTGCGGGGCCCGTAGCTACTACATATGCAGCTACGACATGTCTCGGACCGCATCCGTGAACATAAAGCAGACCTGAAACACGGTAGATCAAACACCTCAGCCGTGGCAGATCACTGTTACAATTCAGTGGGCTCACATGACATTGACTTCTCCAAGACAGAGGTTCTCTGCAAGCCAACTGGCTATCATGAGAGATTCGTTCATGAGGCTATCCACATATACAAACACAGAGATAATTTTAACCGAGAAGATGGATTCTGGCTTAGCAATCATTGGAAGGACGTAATAAACCATTTCGGATCTTAACTGATTGTGTTCACATTTACGGTGACTTTCAGACCGCGTTCCACTCACTAGCATTGTATTCTCCGCAGGGAATGGATTCTTTGCTCCGTTGCAAGTTTCCCCCCACCACTACTCACCCATTGACACGACGGTCAATGGTACAGTGTATAATAACAAATAGTATAACATTTATATGCTTAATACAATGTACAAAGTAATATATAGTATCGTAATTTTATAGTAAATATATAGCATTGTGATATACTTTAAAGTGGGTAGAATAATACATAGTGTTACATTAAAATGACGTAGAATTGTAATGTATTACTTACTGTTAGTAACTCAGCTTATTGTAGAGTATAGTAAGTATACTGATGATGCTATGTAGTTTATACTTTAGTTGTTCATGCAGTTTATACTTTAGTTTTTTACGTGGTTGTTTAGTAACTGCAGCTACATACAATTAACATTCCTTTCCTTTGTTAATGCTACCCCCCTTCCCCCCTCCCTTTGATGCTGCTAATCCTGCATAATGCACGGGCATAATATTAACTTGAAACACCCTCCGTCCACCTCCTACGCATTTTCCATATGCTAAATTCCTCTTGATATGCAAATTATTTTGTTAAGGCGCTCTTCTTCGCACCTCCCCCCTCCAACCCAGCTTAAATATACGCTCCTAGCTTGGTGGTGTTTCATTCTTCACCTGAAGACGGCTGCTTGCGTTGTGGCCGAAACGTCGTGAGAATTATATTATTTTATTATGTTTTGTTTATTATCCGGAACTGCGTTGGGTCAGTCCCGTGATATTGATGCGTGTCGGTGGCACGCATCAAAGCGTTTCAGAAGTCACTCCGTCCAACCGACGTTGTAGCGCGTGACACCGAATCGAACTCAGGTTACCCGGAGTTCACAATCGCAATGCGCTAAGCACTGACTGCCTGCCACCGCTCCACCCCGCCCGCGACTCCGCATTGTCGAGTGTCTGTGCATCCAAAATGCCAGCAGACCCCTTGAAATGACTCGGTCTGTTGCGAGTTTAGACGCATTCAGCGCATCTGGTCCATTGCATGCGCTGCACGCGGTCTCCACGTGGAGTTGATAGCGAGGTGTGATGAATCGTTCACAGGAGCCGTGCCTATGGAAACACAGGCCCCGTGGCGGGCACAGTCGCTACAGTTTGATCTCACGAGTGAACTCGCTTCTGCCTGCGTGTGTTAACTACCTCGCCTGGTATACAGGAGGTGGCGTGGGTTCGATCCTCGACCCTGACGCCTGCTGCTGTATATTTGGAGTTTGCGTGTCGCTCTCTCTCTCCCCGTGGTGGCGTGGATTTTTTTACCCGGGTCCTCCGGGTTTTCCTTCAACATTTATAATCAACGTGCATTTAGAGTATTTGTCTGCTAGAAATTTGCACGTGATAAGTCACGTTCGTTGAGCGATCATTTGTGATGTGCGGGTCGCTATTTATCTCAGTGGGCCTTCCCTGGTAAAACAACAACAACAACAATAGTTACTTTTTAGTTAGTTGATATGGGATCACAACATGGGCTCCATGCGTGGAGGGTCAATGCTGTCCCAGCAATTCACGTAGCTGCTTTATTTCTATTTTTTTTACGTGTCGGAGGAGTGACGCGAAGTTTCCATGGCCGTGTTCCTGTTGTCAGTGGCCGTACTTAAATTTTTCCCCAATCGCCAGTTCTTGCAAAATATATTTCGTGATGCTGCCGGCGCTGCCGCTGCCTCGTCGCTGGCAGTCAGTTTAGAACAACAACAACCTCGGACCTTTGCCCGAAACGTCGCCGATTATATATTTATTTTCTTGTAAAACAGTGTTGAGTTGTGGAGCGTCGCTGAGCTTCTCGCAAGAGAGACTGCCCTCTTTAATTGCCCGTCGCCTGGCTATACCCAAATATGTATTCGGCATTGTGTATGTCTGTATGTGCCGTGAGCGCGAATCGATTCCAAGCTCACGGCCAACGCCGGTGACGATTATCTTGAACCGGTCCTGAGCCTCCCCAAGGTCGACTCAGCCTCAAATGAGTACCCGGTGCGGTGTGTAGTAAACATCGTCACTGAAGAGACAAAGGCGGCCGGGCGTGGTGTAGGCCACCCCATCCCCTCGTGTGCCGTGTCGACCTTCATAGGTGCTCGCTTAACAGCACTTGCCCCAACAGTCTGTTACAGGCTATAGGGGGATCTTTGTCTTTGCTTTTGTTCCGCGCCGGCCTTCATACTCGCTTAACAGCACTTGCCCCAACAGTCTGTTACAGGCTATACGGGGGATCTGTGTCTGTGTAATGCAATACAGTTTTTTTCCATGCAACACAATACAGCCCTTTGTCAACCCACTGCTGGATGAAGCCCTCCCCTAAGGCGCGCGCGAGTCGTCGCGGTATGGAGCCTGACCGTGCTTTCAACAGCACGCTGATGATGTGATATATATGCAGACACCGGTTAGGGTAGAGCGAGGTTATCGATCGCCCCACTCTTGTTGACCGTGGCCGGATATTGAACCTCGGCTTGTCGGGTTCAAGGTGCCAGCCAGAGGAAGGCGCTGGGGCGTGTGAGCAAACGAAGCAAAACAACAAACAAGGTCCAGCCCCCCCCCCCCACTCGCTCAAGGGGTCCGAAATGCAGGAACCACGAATGTATACAAAGTAACGTTTTCTTTACATTCAAAGTGCATATATATAGAATAATTCTCACGTCACTCTGAACAAAAGAATGTAACTGTATTTAGTCTGTCAACGTATTTATATATGTATATGTATGTCACACAACTGCGTCAGTTCATAAATATAGAACAGAGGCCTCTCCCAACCCCCAAAAAGGCCACGTTCTGATGGGATGGCACCACCCCTGCGTCGTGCAGTGCGCTAATCACAGCGCCACTGCTCCTACTGTGGCCAGATGTTGACTACCTCGCCTGGTCTACACAGGAGGGCGTGGGTTCGATCCCGACCCTGACGCCTGCTGCTGCTGCTGTATATTTGGAGTTTGCGTGTCTCTCTCTCCCCCCGTGCTCGCGTGGATTTTTCGTTGGGTCCGTCCTCCGGTTTCCTCCTCCACATTTAGAATCAACGTCGCGCGTTTATAGAGTGTACTGGCTGCTCTACATTTCCACCTGGTGATGATGATGATGAGGCACGTTCGTTCAGCTATGTTTCTGAAAAAGCGATACATAGTTCAGTGGTAAAATAAAGCAAATAGTTGTTTTTGTATGCAAGAAACGAATTATCAACTGCTACGGCTGCGTTGGCAGTGGTGCACAAGCACACTTAACAACAACAACACAAACTTCACACATTCGTCAATAATAACAACAACAACAACCCTGGGAACCGGAAAAGTAAAATACTTATAATATGCGACATATAGCATGCGAAATATCGCCGATTCGTAGATTAAAATTAGTAGGGTAAGATTTACACGTGCTCTGCACGAGGGCCATTGCCCGAAACGTCGTTTCAAGGCCACGGCGTTATTGCCGCATGTGTGGAGCTTCGTGATGGCTTGCGCCTGTGACCACTGCCAACGCAGCAGAAGCAGCAGGTAATTCGTTCAACAGCCCTCTGCATATACAAACAAAAACGACTAAATGGAAGGAGATATAAGCATACTCTTAGTTTTTTCGGTAAAGTCACGTAGGTAAAAAAATGAAATAAAAATTAATAAAAATAAAATAATAAAAATCACGACGTTTCGGATTATTATTTTATTTTTTATTAATTTTAATTTCATTTTTTACCTACGTGACTTTACCGAAAAAACTAAGAGTATGAATCCTTGCAGTCACGAAAGCTTCAAATCTAGGGGATACGCATCTCAATGATTATATTTGCCAGAAGGCTGCTACGGCTGGCTTGTACAAGCGATTATCGGCTTAAGGCACTATCACTAGCAGGCAATGTACGCCTATCAATAACAACCCTAAATCATTGTAACCCACATTTCTATAATCTGACGAACGGGTTTATCAATATACACACACATATATATGTATATGTAAAATAAGGCGAAGTGGATCTGGCGTGGACAAACGAATCACTGGAACAGCGTCCCGAACTCTTCTGGCTGAAGTGAATCACTGCAGGATGCACGAATTGCGTGTCGTTGTGTTTGTGTCATTGTGTTTGTGCCGTTGTGATTGCGACATTGTGATTGTGTCGTTGTGTGTATGTAATTGCGCTTGTTTCATTGTGACTGTGCAATTGTGTCTGTGTCATTGCGTCTGCGTTATTGTGTTGTGTCATTGTGTCTGTGTCGTTGTCTTTTGTGTGTAATTGTGTTAGTGTGTCTGTGTCATTGTATTTGTGTCAATGTGTTTGTGTCATTGTGTCTGTGTTATTGTGTGTGTGTTCGTGTCAATGTGTTTATGTCATTCTGTTTGTATCTGTGTAAGTGTGTTTGTGTCAGTGTGTTTGTGTACTTGCGTTTGTGTCCCTATGACTGTGTACTTGTGTTTGTGTCACTGCCATTGTGTACTTGTGGCGTTGTGTTTGTGTCATTATGTTTGACATCTCCACGTGACTGCGTTTCCACTGACCCCTGTTCACTGCCGCACACGACGATTTCCAGGAGGAGCATCATTCACTGGGCGGGGTGGTGTTGGTGTTGGTGTTCGTGGTGGTGGTGTTGGTGGTGGTGTTGGTGGTGTTGGTGGTGTTGGTGGTGGTGGTGTTGGTGGTGGTGTTGGTGTTGGTGGGTGTGTTGGTGGGTGTGTTGGTGGTGGTGTTGGTGGTGTTGGTGGTGTTGGTGGTGGTGGTGTTGGTGGTATTGGTTGTGGTGGTGTTAGTCTTGGTGGTGGTGGTGTTGGTGGTGTTGGTGGTGGTGGTGTTGGTGGTGGTGTTCGTGGTGGTGGTGGTGTTGGTGGTGGTGTTGGTGGTGTTGGTGGTGTTGGTGGTGGTGGTGTTGGTGGTGGTGTTGGTGTTGGTGGGTGTGTTGGTGGGTGTGTTGGTGGTGGTGTTGGTGGTGTTGGTGGTGTTGGTGGTGGTGGTGTTGGTGGTATTGGTTGTGGTGGTGTTAGTCTTGGTGGTGGTGGTGTTGGTGGTGTTGGTGGTGGTGGTGTTGGTGGTGGCGTTGATGGTGTTGGTGGTGGTGTCGGTGGTGGTTTTGGTGGGTCTGTTGGTGGTGGTGTTGGTGGGTGTGTTGGTGGTGGTTTTGGTGGTGGTGTTGGTGGTGGTGTTCGTGGTGTTGGTGGTGGTGTTGGTGGTGGTGTTGGTGGTGGTGTTGGTGGTGGTATTGGTGTTTGTGGTGGTGTTGGTAGTGGTGTTGGTGGTGGTGTTGGTGGTGGTGTTGGTGGTGGTGTTGGTGGTGTTGTTGGTGGTGGTGGTGGTGGTGTTGGTGTTGGTGGTGTTGGTCTTGGTGGTGGTGGTGGTGTTGGTGGTGTTAGTGTTGGTGGGTGTGGTGGTGGTGGTGTTGGTGGTGGTGTTGATGGTGGTGCTCGTGGTGGTGTTGGTGTCTGCGTCTGGCTCTGTGCAGTGCCCCATCCGCCCAGCGCGAGGCCACTCCTGTTCCTCGTCCCGTCCCACGACCCCCTCCCAGTACTGAGATCTGTGGCAATGTGGTCCTAATTGAATCGTATCCCGGTCGCCGTATTCACATCTCTCTCTCATATATATCTACATATGAAAATATATAGAGCGGTGGCGCAGTGGTTAGCCACACAGCGTCCCCTGACATTGACCCCCCCCCCACGCGCGCCTGCTGTTGTTGTGCTGACCTGGCTGCGACACAGCTGTGCAGACGCCTATACCATAGCGACCGGCGTAGCTGTCCCGCCACGCGGCTGAGCGCGCATTGTTGCGCAGGAAAATTGAGTTTTCAGGTCAATTCGGGCAAAACTCGGCGTCTATTTGTTCGTGTTTCTCCCTCGCGATGGCGACTTTGTAGGATGAACGTTGAGAATTATAAGGGGCACGCGGTGACCAATAAGGTGTCTGAATTTGTCTGGAACAAAGCAGGACTCTCCATTCAGACTCTGTCTTCCCGACAGACCTGTTCTTCACCTGAGGACGGCTGCTTGCGTTGTGGCCGAAACGTCGTGAGAATTATTTTATTATGTTTTATTTTTATTATTTTATTATTTCCATTCTACGTGATGACTTTACCGAAAGAACCAAGAAGATGAATCCCTGCAGTCACGAAAGCTTTAAATCGAAATTTAAGGCAGGACACTGATGAAGGGGTTGACAGGCGTGTGCCTGCGTGTCATCGCCTGCTATGCATAGCCTCCTGTGTCGAGCGTGGCGTATCGAGTATATACATGAATAGTATTCATAGTTCCGAGTACAGAGTGTGCTGTTGCTTGAACACATTGTCCGTTGGCTATAAATAGTCTGCTGCTGCATGTGTGTGTGTAGGAGTAGTAGTAAGTCATTTTATCTACATAATTACACCTTTCCATACTTACAACGTGTAATCTTATTTGTATTTTAAGATTTTTTAATACGGCTAATTAACATTTTACATTTCGCATTTTATGAGGTCTACTTATTTATAATTTTAAAGATTTTAGCCTTTTAGTATTACTTATACTTTGTAACGTTAGTATAGTTAGAGTGTATACCTTTTATATAAGTTAAGATTCCTACTTGTTCAATGTATGCACCGTCCCGCCATAGTGAATTCCTTGTTTGTGCAAACTTACATGGCGATTAAAACCATTTCTGATTCTTTTCTGATTCTGAAGTCGTCTGCTGCTGACGCTTTAAGGTTCCCTCGATGGAGTTGAACGTCCGTGAGATGCTACGAATGAGAGGGAGAGACTCGCGCGCGTGTGAGTGTGAACCATACGCAACTGTGTACACACGAGTGTGCACACGTGTATGTACACACATACACACACACTTGTGTATATAAAATACACACACGTGTAGGCACATGTACGCACGTGTATGCACGCACGCACATCACCACACAGTGGCGAGCCATCCCTCTCTTTATAAGACCGCTGAGGTCGACGGTATGACACGGGGTATAGGCTTTCGCGACCAATACTATGCACAATGGAGGTGTTTGGGCTGTCAGGCTGATGATGCTGGTTGTAATTACTGGCGAAACGTCGTACTCGAATTGTAAATGTTGTGCGTTAAGCAGAGGACAGAATCGAATACGCCCCACCGCCTTTGTCTCTCTAGTGTTGACGCTGACCATGCCGACACCAGGTGCTCCATTCATTCATTCAAGCCTTACGCCACTGGGGAGACAAAGGCGGTCGGGCGTGGTGCTGGCCACCCGCCCCCTCGTGAACCATTGCGGCCTTCATAGGTGCTCGCTAACATCACTTGCCCATACAGTCTGTTAAGGCTATACGGGGGATCTTTGTCTTTGTTTTTGTGTATTGGTGCATGTGTATGGTCTTAACGTGCACATAGCCTGGCACAAGCCCCGTGGTGTCGTCACCGCCACTTTGTGGCGAATGGCGGTTGTTGTTGTTGTTGTGTGTGTGGTACGATGTGTAAATATAGCTACTCGGGAGACAAAGGCGCCAGGGCCACATCACGCATCTCGTCCGCCCTGTGACCGGCCTTAATATGTGCTCGATAAGAGCACTTGTTGTAACAGCCTGTATGCGGCTATAGGGTGGTATGCAACACACGCATGCACGTGTTTCTCTTTA
The DNA here is from genome assembly GCF_964198595.1 of Lampetra fluviatilis. NCBI lineage: Eukaryota > Metazoa > Chordata > Hyperoartia > Petromyzontiformes > Petromyzontidae > Lampetra > Lampetra fluviatilis. The sequence goes on along the minus strand of NC_136295.1, from coordinate 3,008,709 downwards.
CACACGTGGGCCGGGTAAAGGTTATGATTCAAGAAAACAACGGCGTGATTTGGGGTGTTAAACGCACGCACGCACAGACACACAGGCGCGGCACGCAATTCCATTGCTCAGCAACGCCGTGGTTAGACCCCGACATAAATTTACCTATCGGTGTAAGATCCCCGTGGCTGACGCGACCACGACTGTTACTGAACCTCGCTCGTCGATTGTTCATTCACCCGTGCTGAGGACACGGCCAATACCAGACACTGACTGTGTATCCCCATCCTGTACACGGTGTGCAACCACCACCACTACCACACTGCAGGCCACAACAACGCACTCACCTTGCAAACTCTCTCACTTGTACAGCCACTCCTCACCCTCTCACTCACCCAATCACTCAATCACCACTCTGTATTCAACCACCACTACTAACACTGCCGGTCACAGCAACGCACTCACGTCATAGACTAAACTAAAAACTATATTCCGTTTTATTTTAGCAGGTAAGGCCCTCTTGAGCTATGCAGCTCTTTTTCAGAAGCGACCTGGCCACAAATGATAGCTCAACGAAGTGGCTTATCATGTGGAAATTTCTAGTAGCAGCCAAATGCTCTAAACGCGTGATGTTGATTCTAAATGTGGAGGGGTAAACCCCACGCGACCACCACGGTTGGAGAGAGAGAGAGACACACCGCAAACTCCAAATATACAGCAGCAGCAGGCATCAAGGTCGGGATCGATCCCACGACCTCCTGCACACCAGGCGAGGGAGTTGACATCTCCTCTCCACCGTGGTGCCCCATTTCGAGTGGACACATCAGAGTAGGAGACCGCACTTGCTAACACTGTGGGGCCTGATTATGAATATTTGACAAATATTTTTTTATTATTTGGTTCTTTCGGTTAAGTCACGTCTAAAGATAAAATAATAAATTAAATTAAATAATAGAATACGACGTTTCGATTGCAACACAATCGAAACGTCGTATTCTATTATTTAATTTAATTTATTATTTTATCTTTAGACGTGACTTAACCGAAAGAACCAAATAATAATTCCTGCAGTCACGAAAGTTCTAAAATTAAAAATATTTTTTTACAAATATTTTTTGACAAACAGCTTGAGTGATGCAATGCCGCTGACCTACAGGGCCCATCGATGGGTTGGCCCCACGATATTTGCAGGAACCGATTTCGTGTTGACTCTCCAACGATGTGCCGGAGATCTTCCAAGTGATGCGAGAGCGGGGCTCTGTTCCTGCGGGCGATCGGGCTTCTGCCGAACGCGCAGCTCCCAACTTTTGGAACAACGATTTGCCTAGGACTAATACGACTCAGAGTCGTGATAGATAATCTAAGTTTGTCTTCTGCATTAGTGACGGGGTGGGCGAGTGCGTGGAGAGCACAGCTGGTGCATCTGCCAGTCGTCTCAGTCAGTCAACCCCATGGCACCTGGGTTTGTCCCGTGACCTCCTGCCAGCGAGCGTTCGACACTTCACGTGGCCTTAAAGTGCACGTAGCCTGGCGCAAGAGCCGTGATGACGCCACTGCCACTTAGCGGCGAATGGCGGTTGTTGTTGAGTGGGTGGGTGAGTGGGTGGGTGGGTGAGTGGGTGGGTGGGTGAGTGGGTGGGTGGGTGAGTGGGTGGGTGAGTGGGTGGGTGAGTGAGTGAGTGGGTGAGTGGTCGGGCTGTTGCCAACTGCGCAGCTCCCAAACTTTGCAACAGCCTTTGCCAATGAGTCAATCATTTGGAGACATGTAAGTCTATAATTTAGCACTCACCTCTTTACCCTAGCCGTTTACCCTGCAGGATCTGTTGATTTCCTGCTTTCCTTTCACGGTGGCGCATTGGTGGGATCTACGAATGATAGGCGCCACTTTATAAATGTAATTTATTTTAATACATTTATTATGTTCGACTCAACTCTGTTGGAGTGGTGGTTTGCTGATGAGCCCCTGTGATGGTGAAACGCGTCCGTCTCTCTCTCTCTCTTACGTTGCCCATTGTCCCAGTGGTTTTGTTGGAGGAGGCCTGACAGCCGTGATGATTGTCGGTCATTATCTGTGGTTGTCTGTGATTATCTGTTTGTCCGTGATTATCCGTAATTGTCCGTGATTATTTGTGATTGTCGATGAATGTCCGTGATTTGTCCGTGATTATCCGTAATTGTTTGTGATTATCTGTGGTTGTCTGTGATTGTCTGTGACTGTCCGTGATTTGTCCGTGATTATCTGTGATTGTCGATGATTTTCTGTGATTTTTCCGTGATTTGTCAGTGATTATCTGTGATTGTCCATGAATAATCCGGGATTGTGCATGATTAGTCCGTAATTATCTGTTATTAATTATCTGTGATTGCCCGTGATTTATCCCTGACTAGTACGTGATTAGTCCGTGATAAAGAAGACTGCACCCTCTGGATTGTACAGGGTTGACCCAAGACTCAGGACATTGAGAGTTATTATATATATTTTAACAAATCACATGAGTCTACGTGTTAAACAAATCACACTGGGCTACTTAATTTACTTTGAAAAATGTTCAAACTGACTTCCAGTAACATTCATGCACGATGCATGAATTTTTTTTAATGAATTAAGGACTTTATTTATTAAAAATTTCGGGAGTAATCTCTGAGCATTCATCAATGATGTTTTCTCTCAATCAACTCGGGGGTTCTCGGTCGATGATTGTAAACGACCGATTTAAGGTGACCCCCACGGGGAGAAATAAAAACATGAATATGAATAAAGAAAATAGATGACAAAAATCTTTTGAAAAACAAACAATTAAAATGTTTTAATGCAAGTGTTAAAATAAACGAAATAACCCGATGTGTCCAGACGCTTGGGCCACCGGGTATATATGTAATCTGCACGGCTATGCGTGTGATCGTTATTACAACACCTTTGTCAATCCACTGCTGAATGAAGGCCTCCTCTCAAGAGTCTGCTGTGGAACTAACCACCCAAGCGACTGTCACGAGGCAGCGGGTGTCGTTGATTTGTCAGCACGGAAGGCACGTTCCATTTATAAGTAGTCGTGCAAATGATCCGGAAATCCGAAACGTTTCCACCCGAAAGTCATCCCTGACATGTGTGCGTTTGTTGAACTTCTTTCGCACCGTACGTAGCCAACCGTGCTAATCGAAGGTGCGGGGGGAAGGACAACAAACTAAACACAAAGGCGGTTCTAAAGAAATGAGTTTTCAATGTAGAGTATTTAAAAGTGTACCACAGCTCCCAGGGGCTTCCTAATGTCGGAAGGGAAGAGCGTTCCAGACGGCCGCAGAAGCGCATCTGAAAGCGCCGCGCGATGCCGTGACCGGCGCCGTCCTTGCCCGATGGTTGAGCCAAAAGCCGCCGCTGCGATGATGACCGGAGCTCAGGTGACGTTGGTTTGTACGCATGCACTGTATATGCAATGATCCGTACTTCCTGTAACGCTCATCATCCATGCATCTGTAATGCTCCTTAATAGGAGCTCGCTAACAGAGCTCGTTAAAGTTATTTATATTAAGGCGTACAAAAAGAACATAACACACGTACATGCGTACACCTACAAGAGACAAATAGCCCCCGTATAGCCTTTAATAGACTGTTGGGGCAAGTGCTGTTGTCCGACACAGAACACGAGGGGGTTGTATGGCCAGCAACCACGCGGGACCGCCTTTGTCTCCCTTAGTGGCGATGTTTACTACACACCGCACCAGGCGCTCATTTGAGGCTGAGTCGACCTAGGGGGAGGCCCAGCACCGGTTCGGATAATCATCACCGGGTGTTGGGTGGCCGTGAGCGGCAATCGAACCGGGGTCTCTCACCAGATTCGTAGCGCAACGCGCTAACCGCTGCGCCACCGCTCCTCACGCACTCACACACCAGGGATCCGTGAACTCCACCGCGTTCGTTTGCGATTCGCTGGTCGATCGGAGTCGCGCGTTTGATGAGCAAGGCTGTAGGTGGATGCATACGGGATGTGATGCGTCGGGTGCCGAAATATATTCCGGATCGCAGACTCGGACGGAACCCGGCTGAACTTAATCAATGCACACACAGACACGAATGCACATGCTGTATATATATATGAGTATACCTGATGCGGTGTGCAGTAAACATCGCCACTGGGGAGACAAAGGCGGCCGGGGATTGGTGTTGGCCACCCACCCCCTCGTGTGCCCCGCCGGCCTGCATAGGTGCTACTCGATAACAGCACTTGCCCCTACCCTATGTTAGGGCTATACGGGGGGACTTTGTCTTTTTTGCATGTATGTATATATGTGGGGAGCGGTAGTTAAGTGGTTAGCACGCTTAGCTACGAACCCCTGGGGTCAGAGTTCGAATCCTGGCCACGAACATTACGAACGGTGAATATTTCAACCGGTCTTGGGCCTCCCCTATGTCGACTCATCCTTAAATAAGCGCCTTTTGCGGGGTGTCTAAACATCTAAACTGGGGAGACAAAGGCGGCCGTGTTTGGTGTTGGCCACCTACCCCCTCGTGTGCCGTGCCGGCCTTCATAGGTGCTCGCTAACAGCACTTGCCCCAGCAGCTTGTTGAAGGCTACGCAGGGGATCTTTGTATTTGTGTTTTTTGTATGTATGTATATATATGAACGGTTATGAGTTTAACACGTAGGCTCTCGCGACCAATGTCATCCATGAGAGAGGTGGTTTTGGGTTAGATCGCGTAAATATAAATGCGTCGTTAAACCCGCCACCACCCGACACGGCAAACTAGTAAGGGTTCGACACGTAAACAGAACGTGCCAATTCGTTACTAGTTCAGCACACCGCTTGTGTGTTGGATGGGAACGATTTGGCCACGTTCTGTTTACGTGACGAACCTTACGAATTGGCTGTGTCGGGTAGTGGCGGGTTTAACGACACATTTATATTGACGCGATCTACCCCCCCCCCCAAAAAACCCCCTCTATTATGGTTCACATATCGTTACACGCATATGCAGTGTGTGTGTGTGTGTACAGGGTGTAACCGTGTGGTTGGCGTGTAGTCTTCGAGCGTTCCACAATACATCATGTCCACATGCTGTCGAGACGGTTTACTGTACGCAGCATGCATACACATAGCGCCTCTTACATTAATGACGATGGTGGTGGTGATGATGATACTGTACGTACTGGATATTGGCACACCCATTGGGAGCAAGGCCTGTGTGTGCTTATATCCGAAGTGGTTTTTGTTACATCACGAGCGAGCCCTTTGACTTTTTCCCATCCATGTGATGTAAGCGTGCGTTGCTTCGATGGGAACTGTGCTTATAAGAGATGTGCTTTAATGCAGGGCCAGCTATAGTAGTAATAATAGTAGTACAGTATGCGATTTAATTATACAAAAAAATACCCCATTCTCCGAATTAAAAGACGCGCAGTCTCTCCCTCCCCCATACAGTTTAAAGTAACAACAACAATAACAACAACAACAACCAGTTTGGGGCGCGTCCTATAATCCGGTAGCTGTGCGTGTGCGTGACCAGGTTTGTGTTGTCTCATTGACAACGTGCAATGAATGAGGCCCATCGCACGAAACGTCGCCTGCACATATACATTTATGGCCGCGCAGAGTTCTTGACGAACGTGGTGAGTTGTTGTTGTTACTTTCCGGCGCGTCTTATAATCAGAACAATCGTCAATGACACTGTGGTGTTCACAAGGGACAAGAATATAACGCGAGGCGACGTTTCGGGCAATGAGCCTTCTGCGTAGCACGCAGAGAGAGCTGCACAGAGGCGAGCGTGTTCGTGTGTACACGCGCGCACGATGCGTGGTATGTGGGGGAGCGGTGGCGCAGCGGTTAGCGCACTGCGTTACGAACCCCGAGCGAGTGAACGATAATTATCTCAACCGGTGCCGGGCATCCCCTAGATCGACTCAGCCACAAACGAGTGCCTCGCTCGTGCTGTGCGTAGCAAACATTCACCGCTCGAGAGTAAAAAGGCGGCCGGGCGTGGTGTGAGCCACAGCACGCGGCAATTTGATGTTTCTTCCACGGCCTTCATAGGTTGCTGCTCGCCAACAGCACTTGCCCCAACAATCCGTAAAGGCTATACACTTGGGGGGCCCCTTCACCTTTGCGTGTGCACACACGCCGCGGCGCCTGCGGCGTCCGCGGGACTCGCTCGAGACGCAGCGAACGAAATCGAAGTCCTCTCGAGCAAGGTACTCGCGCGGAACGGAGGCCGCGTCTCGCGAGCCGCGTTGAAGGGCGCAAGCCGCCTGCGAGTGGTGCCGCGGGAGGGGGTCACGTGTGGGACGTCCGTTGAACTTCTTTCGCACCGTGCGTGGCCAAACGTGCTCACCGAAGAACAAACTAACGCAACACAAAGGAGCAGGTACATTGCCCGAAACGTCGCGCAGTGTTGTTGACCCACGGCGTGGAGCCGTGCTTGTTGTCGTGAAGCTTCGAGTTTGCCGTTCGACGACCCATCTCTCTCCTCCCTCCGTCTCTCTGCCGCAGAGCTCAACGCAACCCGTTCCGCGCTCTGAGGTCCGAGCGGGCGGCTTAGACAACCCCTGACTTGACCGGGTGGTCGATGTGGCGCATTGCGAGAGCGCGTCAGCCGATCTGCGACTGATCCGCGTGCCGCCGAACACAAGACAAAGAGCCCGTTGCGTCGATGTCGTCTCGAACTCGCTCGCCGCTGCCACCAGCGCCGCTCCGAGGCGTTCACGCGCGGCTCGATACAGAACGTGGACTCGCTCAGTCGTGCGTGTGCAACAGAGGAAACCACTCCCCAGTTTATTTAGTTGTTTGTAGAGCAAAACCGATCGTCGTTTCCAAATCGTGTCGAAAAGCTTCGCCTTAAAAAAAAGACACACTCACAGCTCCACACAAAAGACAAAGATCCACCGT